>NC_143242.1:3896865-4205133 GCF_009617815.1 Ciona robusta | reverse complement strand
TAACTATGTGTTTAAAATTACAAGGAAATATACAATAGTTATAATAGTGGTCCTTATAAAAATCAATTGAGAATTGAGGTGGCCCTTCCATAATATATTAATGAGAAAACAGAAACATATGTTCTACTGTTTATTTGGACGACGAGCTGTTAATATCACACCTAGCCAAAAACACAACATCTGTGGTTATAGCTACGTTGATAATAAATATAGTATTTAATACAAGGAAAGCAACCGCGACGACAGAGTTTACGTTTAATTTTAAGCTGTACCAGCACTACCATAATATTCACTTTACCTCGCTTTGAGTCGTGTCACTCATTGTCATTATGACCCATACTGTACATATTATACAACATTTCCCCCACACACAATTGGGAAAGAGTATCAAGAAACATTTACCCACACAGTGAATGACGTATAACTCGTTTTAATTTAGAATTGCTCCGCCACACCAGATAAATAAGTGACCCTTATTCATTTGTCCAATAGTTTCGAACGGGTTAAATTTTTTATCATCAATTCAAAGACTTCACCCCAATGTGTTAGCTGTTATACGGGTATAAGGTCTATGAAGCCAAAAACCCATCTTATAGGCTATAACGAATGTCGTTCTAGCATTAATAAAAACAAGTAACTATACGTCTGAAAAAAACTTATTTTCTAAATAAACCAAACTCAGTACAACTGTTTCGTTATTAAACATAAATTCATATTAACGCCGACTACAGTACAAGATGCACCCAAACTTAAGGTCAGGCTGTATTGTTTGTTTTGAGATCTCACTAAATGCCTTTGGCGGTTCAACCGATGTTTTTCAATTGGTTTAACTGAGAGTGACATCAACTTTACGCGTGAAATCGTTAACAACATTGTGGTTGGCGTAACCAACGAATAAAGTGCCTTATTATGGCATAGTGCTGATGTCATACTAGTTATCATAGGTGAAGCGACCACACATCTAACAACTATCCGATTGTATATAATTTTACCCACCCGGGAGCGTTTTTTAAAAGCTGTTGTTTTGGCGCCGTGGTATGTTTTTTTTCGTTATTATATTTTATAAAACAACAACAAAATCAAAAATATAATCACCCACAAATTTACATCTGCTGGGGTAACTCGTAAGCGGGCACGAGGTATAAGAAAACAGAACATCAGGGTAATAACGACTCTTATTGTCCCGACACGCGGGAATAAATCCGTAAAGTTTATTCATTTATTAGTTATCTATACTACCATAAAAGAAATAGCCTTTCAAATAAAATCGTTCATTGTTTAGGATGTTACAAACACAGTAAAAATTATTTTAAACTTTATTTTAGTTTAATGCCCATCGTTTTTTGTGTCCAACACGACTGCGACATCTCTTTCTTCTTTTCTAAACTAAAACAGAGTAACTGCTGTATGCCGTTCCAGTACCGAATGCTGCTACTGCACCAAGCCAAAAAGAAATCCGAAACTAATAGATTATGTACGGCGTACGCGCTCTAGCGAAAATTCTCCAAGTAATTTCTAAACACCAGGTAGCACTAAAGATCTTTTTACGTTGAAGTTTTTTTCCTACACCTCTTGTCGCTCGTTTTAAGATTATAGGCAATTTAACTAACATTACATTATAGTGCTGATAAACTACGACCTAAATCGTCATGGCTCTATACAAATTCGTTATGACGTCACTAGGTGTGACGTTGCACAATCTATATGTGCCATCAGAACGATTTTTATAGATTTAGACATTGGATCAGTGGGATAAATATCCCAAAACTTCAACGAAACAATCGTGATCACCACTTACGTTGTCTGTGACATCATATTAATTCATTGTGACGTCACCAATGCAAAGAGATAATAACTCACGTCAACCGAAACAGCTAAGTGAGCAATCGGGTAGCGAGGAACTGCCAATACATCACATTCCATCAGCTTCTGTATAACAGTGAAGAAAGTTAAAGTCAAATACACCCAGGTGGCTGGTGTTTGCTTATACCCCTTGCGGTCATTGGATTGATCGCCTTTCGAACTCCTAACAATATGGCGGCGTATATGTTATATAGGCTGAAGTATTAAACGGGTTGTACTTTTGGCTATATAGTAGCCTTCAGGCTGTTTTTAATGACTGCCGTTTTCTGGTAAATCCCTTCCATTCGCTGTTTTAATTAATTACATATAAAACATGGAATTTGTCAATGAAATGTTTTTAATTTGACGACTGTAGGATTTCGTCGCTATAGTATATTCTATCTAACTCGATGTCATTGCGCCACTCTTACGACTGCGTCGCGCTATACTATGCAGTTTTACAAAATGTCAAATTTTGTTAAAGATTATACGCCAACCTAAATGGATGTAATTTCCAAACAAGGTTTACCGAATTCACTTCTAAATAAGTATAATTAGAATTTTGATGCTATATGTTTGTATTTTATTTTTCGTTTTATTCCATTTATTCCATACCTTCCCCTAATTTTATAAACACTTTGCAAAACCATTCAAAGTCGAAGTGAATCATCAATCAGCGCTGTCCACACAAGATAAGTCTTTAAATAAGCCTCGTCCTTACTTTGGGTCACCGCCACGTCCAGGCTTCATTTATCATTCTTACAACGTCCAAGCTCGCTGTCTCCTAACTTGACGTCTGCGTTTAGCTAAAACAAAACCCTTCAGCCTGCTTTCAATATTGAATCAATCCATCAGTCTTTTGTATCACATGCTAACCTAACCATACACCCATACCTCTCCGCACTTAATTTTCTTGCCCACATCGTCCTCTTGTTTAAAATTGACCTAAAAAACGGAGAATTTTCCATTTTAGGAGCGCTGTCTGTATATAGAAATTAGCTGCAACTATTGTGGTTTATTAAACACACAGTTTATGGTGCTGACAATGTAAAACAGTAAAATAGTTGTTGGTCCAGTGCTGTGACTGTTTTGGTAAATATGTTTAGTTGCGTATTTAAACGATTTGTTCGCAAGGTACAACGATACGCATGTGTTATAACTCGATAGTGACCACGAGATCCATGAATACACTATGCGTATTTGGTGTATAAGAAAACATTCATGTTATAACTTGACAGTATGCATTAGGTGTATGAATGTATATGTTTTATTATTAAACGCGCTTAACCAGTGTTGTATAGTCGCTACATCCCATCTTTTTGTTTCTAATACTGCATAATTCCCGATCTTCGCTACCGTAATTATAAGGAAACAAAGTTATGTCATATAATGAGAGCTTAACTCCATTATTTTTGTAAGCATAACACAGTCTCTTCTATCCAGGCCATGACAACACTAAAACCCTTTCCTATAATTACCTACATTCCGGCTTCCGATTTTATCAATACAAATTTGTTTACGCAACAAAACGACAAGACGAGACTTCGGATCTTTTCGTTTTCGGGGCGATAATTATTATGTAATTATTATAATGTAAAAAAAAACTTCCGACGTTTATAAATTCTGGATTTTATGAGGGAGAGCTATTTTCTGTAGACACGAAACCAGCCAGAACGATTAAGTGAATGTCGTGTGCCTTAGAAGGATTTGTACCTCGTTTTTAGGCAGGAATTTATGCAGCTAAAACTGTTGCACTATTTTTACTGGTGGTTATATGTATTGTGGGGTAAGATGGATACCTTTGGCCATTTTTCCTAATTGTATTGTTTTAATAATTAAAAATGATATTTTAGAGCGTTATGATACAGTTAAATCATTTTGTGAATCTTATACGTTTTAATTGCTACCGAATGGGACAATTAAAGTAAAACAAATATAGGCTCTCTTATCCCATGTTGCTATGTATCGGTTTAGTTACATTTGATCAAAACTGTATTAGTGTTTTGATCCATAGTTTTACAAAGTGTCAACAAAAATATAAACCTTGAATATGATAATATAGTTCTGTTCAGTATATGACAGCGCTTATAAATGGCATATGGTTTTCGTGGTTTTAAATTAGGGGTCATAGCAGTACAACTTAATTACATACCCCTTATCCGGCTGTACGCATGCTTTATACAAGGTTAATTACTTATTTATCAAGCTTTCAATATTTATACATTATCCCGAATAGATGTACGTCTGTATAAAGGTACTACAATAGCCATTGCTATGTTGGAAAGCTCTTTGAATAATATTTTCCAAAGATTTAACGAGGTTCTATTAATTAATAATGTTAATTATTGCGTAATTACTTCGTAACAGTAAGGGTATTAAATAGAGTCTCAGCGGTTTAAAAGAAATAAACAAGATAATTTAAAATTTTGCGCATGCCCAACTTAATACATTAGCATTGTTTTATATGGGTAAAGATTATAAATGCAAACTTTCCATAAAGAGCTGTTTTATAATTCAAAGCAACTTGTACGTCGTCTTCATATAGTAGAGTGGGGAAGGATGGAACACTTTTAGCACCTAAAATCTTAATATCCTGGTCGTGTTTTAAACAGTTAACAACGGTCTATGGAAGTCGCGTAGATACGGTTTTATAATACTTTGACTGTTTTTGGTTTATTACCAAATGGGACGAGAAATTGATTGAAAAGGTGTCCCATCTTCCCCCACCCTACTATGTTAGTAATTCGTATATAACACTGTTTTATTTCCCCTTTCACAGAGCACTTCTATATTGTATATGTATATTTTATTTTAAACGACTAGGATCCTAGAGATATTTATTCATTTAAATTCTTTTTTTTTAAATTAATTTACAAGGCATATTAAATTACAAACTTATTTAAAAATTAGGTTTAAAATAAAACTAAACATCTTAGTTTCATTTTCCAACAAAACATTATAATGCGATAAGAGAATTGGCCATCTTTACCACAGAACTTAAATTTAACGGAAATATAAAGTTGCAACGTACGTAAATAACAGACCACCCGTATTTATTGCGTGACATTAATACATTGGATGTCAAAGAACAAAGAACTTGTTGTTTACGTCATATAGGATCCGGTACTTGATAAACCACTTCAAGAATAAGATTTATGACATCATAACCAAACATGAGCGACGACTTTAATTGGGAAAAAATACTTTGAAATGTTTTTTTTATCAGATATTTGACAACAAAAATACAATAGTCGGAAAATATTGTATTTTTTAGTTTTATTTGTTCATATTTAATATATAAGCACACCTAACACCTGGCTGATAATGGGACGTCACTGGGTTAAAATAGAAATCATATAAAGCACAAGTTCAATTGGTTTCGGGCTAAAAATTAAATCCTTTTTCGGTAAACCGACCGTTTGTCACATCAAAGCCACAGCGAGCAGTGATAAGAGCCGAGTGTTTTTATGTAAATAGGTTTAGGTAACTCGTGTCTGCTTGATTTGGTTGTAAGATTAATTACTCACAGTGTTACACATGTTCCCACAAACCCAGAGACATTGTAACTGGGGCGTAGATGATACGTTATAAAATATAAACCAACACATGTTGTATAATATAAGTGCACTCATTTTATCCGCAGAGTGTTATAACGATTTTCGCTTTTAAAATATATAGTAGGGTGGGGGAAGATGGGACACCTTTAGCACATAATATCCAAATGTTCTCATCGCGTTTTGAACCATTTCAACGGTCTATTGTCGTAAGGATACGGTTTTGTAAATCTTTGAATGTTTTTTGTTTACTACCAAGTGGGACGAGAAATTAGAATGAAAAGGTGTCCCATCTTTTCCCGCTCTAATATATAACTTTTTAAATCTGTGTAATGTTTCATTTAAAGATGTTCTGGGCTATTGAGTTCTTAAAACTTATCAAACGTATGTTGGTATATCTGCCCGGACCTTTATTATTAAACACCAAAACCACATAGAAAAAGTAACTATTAAACGAAATTCTGTCTATGTCAGCCGTTAAACTAACTTGCAGTGTGTATAGATATCGTTGGGCTCTATTTGGTGGTAAACAAAGAATATTTACAGAATTATATAACCGTATTCTTACGACTGTAAAAGAGTGTTGTTAATTGTTTAAAACACGAATAAAAAATATGGGAGATCGTGTGCTGATGGTTTTCACCTTATCACAGTTCAGATAAAAAATTAAAAGTTCTCAAAACAAACTATAGGAACAAATATGTTTTTGATTTATATTATTGCAAAAATACTATGTTAAATTGGCCTACCTATTTCCAATTAAAAAAAGTCACATTTTAATTAATTTTACGGAAACACTGTACGTTGTCAGTGATTTTAGACCTGATCTTATAATTGAGTCTGGAGTAAAACAGACCTTGTGATTGACAGTTTGAATTATAAGTATCAGAAAACATTGATCGTAGATGTAACCAAAGCTCTCATCAGTTGTGGACCAAAGTAACCACAAAACCTACCTAATTTTTGCAGTGTTGCCTTTAGACTAAACTTTTATTTCAGTGTTGCCATTTAAAAAAAAAGCTAGATGTGAGGTCGGTGAATAAAAAGGGTAAATTATTAGTTATATGAGCGTAGTTTAAGCTATAACTAGTTAATACAGATATATTAAATCATGCAGTTTGCGTACAAATTATATTAATTAAAGTCCATTAAAAAATGTATTCAATATTACAAAAAAATCAATTTCTATTAAGAAAAACAGAAAAACATTAAAAAATTGGAATTTTTTGACATTTTAATCGTGGCAACATGACAAACTTATGTTAGCAGATTATCACGCCATCTTAACATACAGCACGTGTGAAGCAAGATCAAATAACCAAGGTGTCAAGTGAAAGTTACAGGGCACAATTATTTAACCAAGCTAACGTAAATGAAAAACCCAGGCAACCGGCTTATTACTGCTGGCTACTTGGTCAGTGTGGTTAACATATATCAACGGAAAGCCCCGCTCTATATCATGACGTATTAACTAGTATTAACAAGCCCAACATTGTACGGTGTCGTGTAAAACCTTATATGGCATGAAGCTTGTTTTGCGGAAAGCTATTTTGTTTTTTAATCTGAAAATATGAGATGGGTGTGGTATGGGAAAATGAACGCCTATAGACACACCTGGTGTATTCACACACCTTATCCTCACTATGTTGAGTTATAGCATGGGTAATTCTTATCCACCACACATGGTGTATTTAGTGTATTCATACTTAGTTATAACAGTATTGTATATTTAAATATTGCCAAAATCCGTCGTAGAGTGACAAAAACAATCTTGAAATACTGCAAAGTCATTAGGCGTATTATCTCACACTCTAAATCACTTAAACACAATAAAGTCGCGAGTTTTAAAAGCCTAGATCTAATAATAATTGCAAATCAAACGCATTATGTCCATTAGTTGTATTTTCTTTGTCGATTTAGTATCCGGGTTATCCTTGTTAACAAGGTGTTTGTGTGTCTAAGTATGTCCATGATTACGTCTTCCTACCAGAGGAGTCGTGTTGTTTTAGTCAATACGGTGGTAATTATCCGATTATTGTGATATAGCGAGTTACAGGCGCCCTCAGCTCACGGTGGAAGTGCTAACTTGTAAGTCTTAATGCATTTCTCTTTTCTTCAAAGGTTTTTGAGTAGATTTTCGTTTGTAATTATACCGGCGTCTCCTTACGCTGTAATCCACGCTTTTAATTGTGACGTGGATTGACAGAAAGAGTAGCGCGAGAGAGAAACGCGGCATACAGAATATGACGAACGACGCGGCCGAGTCTGGTCATTCAAAGCGAGAAAACTTCATAGAGATGTCGCCCGAGTATTCAACGCTGATCGCCGCCGAAGATCGAAGCTCAGTTCCCCGCAGAGAGGACGCGCAAGTGCCGAGGTTTGAGAATATACAAAATGGTGGTGCCGATATAGAAAACGGTGAAGTGTCTCCAATACAAAAAGATATTGCAAACCAAGAGCTCAATGACGTAGCAATTAATATGACGTCACCTCAGAAACAAACAAACAACGAAAATTTAGAAGAAAAATGTTCAAAAGACCAGAAACCGTCAACAAGGTAAAACGTGAACCGAAAACTAATAATATCTTGATAATGGAATAAGATAGTAAAATTATCAATTTTCTAAAGTTTTTGTGGCCACTGTATTTAATTAAAGATCGTTAATACACTATTCGTGTATAAACGTTGGTTTCAAGTTATAAGCTGTCTTCGCATTTTTAACAATTACCGTTGAATATTTAAGTCTAACGCTTTTATTCAACAAATAAATATACATGGTTAACAGTTTCAACACATTGTTAATTAATCTTGTCTTTTCCCACAGTCCACCGAGTAACAAGTACGGTAAGAAACCGCCATATTCATACAACGCCTTGATAATGATGGCCATCAAAAAAAGCCCACGAAAGCGACTTACACTAAGTCAGATCTACCAATACATAACAACTACATTCCCATACTACAAAGAAAATAAACAGGTAGATTATAAGTTCAGTACTATAGATATAGTAGGTTGCGGTAAGATGATCTATGTTTTTATATCTTTTATCTGCCCATTTATTAGTAAACGATTCATTACAGAATTATACATTGGTACCCTGAAAACTTAAAAAGAGCGTTGTTAATTGTTAAAACACGGGAAAAAAATATGTATATTATGTTGTAACGACATTCATCTTACCCCACCTTGCTGTATTACTTAAAGGGCGTTCTAAACTCCGAAGTTTTAACATTAAGAATATTTAAAAAAAAAAAAAACGGAAACCCAAATTTTCGAAAACAATAACGTTAAAATTATTAGACTAGAATACGAATTCCGATTCTTTTGTTTAGCTTGGGTGATAAACCATCAACTCTATGGCCTAAACCGCAGGCCCCATGGCGTGCGTCACCGCAACACCTTGTCAGTGTAGAATAAAGTTATTCTATTCACTCGAACGTTCTGTTTATAGCAAAGAATAATCGAAAGCGGATGCAGCAAAAATACACAACACGTAAAGCACTTCAAATGTTGGTGCTGTGTCTGCAAAAACGAGTTCGTAGTTTATGTTAGAAACTGTTTGTTATTATCGGTACGGAGTTTAGTTTGTTTTATACAGATCGTTACAAGTTGTAATTGTAAACAAGCAAAGCAAATAAATAGGGTTTCGTTCCCACGTAATGTAACGTTAAAGTCAATAAAAGATTAGCAATCATGTATTAGTTAAGTAATTGTAGAGTGGCATATTATGCGGTTGTGCGAAAAGTTTTTAATTTTATTATGAAAAATCTCATTTTAGGCAGTTTGAATTAAAGAAAGTAAAATTCACGACGTCACCTTTATTCGTTTTTTTCTTTTAATTATGAAAATAACCTATAGTGGGGTGGGGTAAGATGGGGCATGTTCCCTTTATCCTTTTTGCCCCTATTTGGTAGTTTATTTACGAAAATTATATAACCGCATCCTCACGACTTTAAAAGATCGTTGTTAATTATTCAAAACATGATAAGGAAGTATGAGATTCTGGGTGCTAACGGTAAGCCATCTTACTCCAAAGTACTATAGTAATAACGAATAGATGGCATATGACGACAATACGTAAATAACAAAGAAATAAAATGGCGTTGGTTCTCACATTAATGCCCATCAGCAGCTTACCGATTAAAGAACGTGCTTGCAACCATAACCAACAGACAGATATCTAGTATAGTTACCTAACCAACGGTTTTTATCTTTTCGAAAAAAATACTTTATTATTGTAAGGAAGAAACAATGTCGACGCAGCTTTAACAATTAGGTAAAAAATGCCCGCAATTTGTTTTTTCCTAAAATTATCTTTGATGTCACTACTTAGTAGCGCCAAAACAACGACGCTTGGTCAGAACTGTCTTGAATTTGAATTTTGTTTTGCAATCTTTGGCGCAGAAATAAAGTCTGATAACGGATGATCTCCAATTACAGAATTACGGCATAGCAAGGCGGTTTAACGACTTAAGCGGTGATTAATATCTTATTTTTCTCCTCAACATAACAAACATGGTGTTACAGGCGTGGCAGAATTCTATCAGACACAACTTATCGTTGAACAAATGCTTTGTGAAAGTACCGAGGCACTACGACGACCCCGGGAAGGTAAATAAAGCTTTTTATTCCACAATAAATGGTATAGTCTTCTGTGAGGCACATCCATAAGATCCAGGTCATGGCGCCCTCTATATAAGTTATAGAGGGCGCCATGATCCAGGTCCATTTATATTGCCACATTACCCCCAGAACCCAGGGTGCTACCATGTAGATCACACAAAGGCAGTTTATAAGACACTTAATAACAGACTGTATTCTGAAACAAGGAGGTCTTCAATGAAGTATATAACACCGGTGTTCTGCCATGTAGGTCTATTTCCCCAAAATCTGCGTTGCGTCTTTATATTACTAATTCTCAACCATTTATTATTTCAGGGTAACTATTGGATGTTAGACCCGTCTAGTGATGATGTATACATTGGTAGTAGCACCGGTAAACTGAGACGAAGAAGTTCAAGCAGTCAAGCAAGGTAAGAGTCATCTACACATAAAAATTAAAATGTAAGCATGTGTGAAATTCTGATTTTAACAAAAAAATATTAAACATAAAATTGTACGGAAGAAGATTTAATGGTGCAGTAAATGAATGAGGTGCTACGGCGAAGCACGCCAGAAGTCCCCAGAGTTGGGCCACTATCATAATTATACTACAGTAAAATGCGCTATACATAATTTTTAACATTAATTAACTTCCAGGGGTCGTTTAGCATTACGACGAAGAACATTCGCCCAAGTATTTGGATCGCCGCAAGATATTTTACAACACGACCCCCCACAACAAATAATAAGAACAGACGTGACGTCACGAGCGGCCATGTTACGTCATCATGACGCAGCACGAACAATGCTGGGTTCTGGAATCCCACAGCGGGCAGATCCCTACCCTATGTTCCAACACACGCGGTTCCCTATGACTACAGAAACTGATTCAAGATACAGACAATTGTATAGAGCGAGATTGGAACAATACTACGCGCATCTCGCGTCCTCTGCACTGTTCGGGCACATGCAAGCTACTGCATTAAACGCCCAGCCACGTATTGTTAAAAGCAACCCCGCCTCTCCTGAGCCTGTGCATTCCCATTACGAACAAACTACGTCACCAAACACCGCACCTCCTCGCTCTGACACCTCCACACCACCGCGAGGGATCGAACGACCGTGGGCATCACCGCCGCGTAGGAGGTGTGACGTCACAAAGCATGAAACAATTGACCGCGACGTCGTGTCGCGATGCTCCTCCGAATCTTCTAATGAATCATCAAGAAACAAGAGAGAAGTCACCGAAAACTCTACGAATTCACCGATACAGCAACTTAGTTCAAGAGGAGGGTTACCGTTCTACCTTACACCAACCCCGAACCCTTGCCCTAATTTCTTAATGCCCAACACTGCCGGGTTAGTTCCAAATCCAAGTTACCCCTTCTTTTTTCCCCAACCATTCCACCCAGCCTTGGCGTTTCTCTCTCGGCCACAAACTGTTGCGTCATCATCGCAATTGTGACGTATAACAAAGTAATTGTGTTAACTTACTGTACCAATTTGTAATTGTGTTGTGCCGATATGTGTAATAAATTAAACACAAAAAAAACATTTCGAAAGTACAAGCCAAAGTATTAGAACTAAGAAACGAATTTCGCATTTATATGTTTTGTTGCATTAATTGTGAATTTGAAACTTTGTTATGACCAGTTTTTTACCTAAAAAAACTTAAATTACCAATATCGTTGTTCCGAGTTTGATTTATAAAGATACAGTTTTATACCTATGGATAACAACTTATTAGGTACAAACTTTGGTTGGGTATTATAGGGGTTGAAGTTAAATCACATTAGAACTAACAACACGTACTATATGCCAATTAATGGGGGTGCAACAGATTTACTTTATTGATTTTCGTTGAATATCCGCCTACTATCAATGAAAGGGCTAATGATTTGGGTATTATTCAAACTCAGCAGTATTTAAGACCCCACACGGCAAAGAAGACGTTTTAAGATCGATTTTACTTTTCAAAATAAGCAAATGTTTACTTCGGGCATGAAAGGCGTGAAAACCCAATCGATTACAATTGGAATGAAACGAGACCGTAAAAGACAAACGAAGTGCAAACAAAGTGGCCACAGGGCAGCTGCGGGTTGTTTAAGACGGAAACCATGGCACAACAGATCAGTTGCCACTAATTAATATCTTGCGCGGATTAGATAGCAAAGCCAATTATCATTCCGTTAATTTCGCGGAAAATACAGCCGGTAAGCGGACAATTGCACGCTGCCTTAACTGAGCGTATACTTGGCAATTATTTTGATTGAAGTTCAACAACGAATCACGATTTCACACGGACCGTACATGGACAGCGGGATATAGTTCAGTATGTTTTGCGTGAAAGAAAGACATACGTATTAATGACCACATTCGTGAGGTTCACGTCCAAACCTGGGAGCCATAGATTACACCAGCACAGCAGAATGTAAAGAATGCGTATATACTTAAAACAAGGTAAAATTACATACTATAACATACAGTGCCTGTTGGTATCAACACGGTGGCCTCTTGTTAGGTGCATCTGAAACGCGCGGTATAAACACGCATTAAAATGTAGACTTTGTTTACATAAACTTAGTCCTTTCAATCTTTTAACACTGTGCAAACGTTGGAAAATACCATTTGCTTGATCGGCGTGTATAATGAAGGTTAGGTAGCTCAAAATCATGCAAACATTTACTCAAAAGTAAAATATATACGAGCTGGTTTTACAAATTAAATACGGAAGAATCCATACTAAATGCCTGTATTGCAAATATCTAACTGGTTTGACTGTTTATAACATTAGGCGAGTTACATAATGTTTACCTTTGTTATGACAGTAACTATAAACAAATAGGAATAAACCAACAAAAGAATTTGTTGCTGTAAACAATCGCTAACCGATAACTGGTGTCTTGTAATCTAGTTTATAGACAAACACAAATAAATAAACAAAACTTCTCACAAAGTTTACTAATCTTTTGGCAGTTTGTTCTTTCAAAAATCGTACACAAATCGTTGCAAATTATTAAATCAATAGAAATCATAACAATTATGCATTTTTTTATTTCAAAAAGGGGCCGAAATTGTCGTGTGAGTTTTTGGTATAAACAAATTTATGAAGGCACGTTTAGCTTATAATTAGACATTATAATGTCAAGGCTACTTTACCAGTCCCAAAATAACGTAAGGTGTTCAAAATTTTCACGCATTTTTAAGTTGCTGCTGGATTTCTTATATTAAGTTATCAGTGGATGAACTACATCAAAATCAAAGAGATTAATACCTAAAGTGTGGTTATAGCTTATAAGACGCCAAACTGGTCCGTTGTAAAATGTTCGCAATTGCCTATACATGGCTGTGCTTATTTTTAGGGCTATTAACAAATGTGTTAAGTGTATGGGTGATTTGTTTGTGATCAGAGTAACAAAGAAAATATTTTCGTTTAGTTTCGGACCTTGAAAGAACCGTTCACTCGCTGACAGACTGCCCCACAACCGAGGGGTGAAAAGGTTGAACAAACGTCATGCAGAAGTGACATTTTGAGTGGACACTCTTTTCCCTTTTCTGTAAAATATTTTGACGACCCCAGTCGCAAAAACTAAAGTGTTTGATTAATTAGAGTGACTGGATCAGTTTTAACTAAAGTTTTATGGTTTCTAGTGGCTTTAATGCGATTTTATATATGTAAATCTAACTTTATAAGCAAAATTGCGATGTCGATTTGGATTTATGTCCAATTTGTAACGTCATCAGCAGCAAACGAGAGCGGGTGTTGACGTAACAAGAGGCAGTGATGACGCGGTCATGGTTCGTCAAATAGAGATAGGGGTAGGGCTGACGACTTGCTGTCAGGTCTTGTGATTAATGAGTTTCTGATTCCAGACATTGATGGGAAATACGAGACTTATCGTCTTCGTTTGATCACAAAGGCTGGATACAATTGCTATGTGTTTGCGGTAAAAATGCAAGCGTGTCTATGATGAAGGAAAATAAAAAATAAATAATCAAAAAGATAAGCACATCAATTTTAATTAAATTATGTTATTTTTTAGGGTTTAATTTTTGGATGGATCTACATGGCGAAAGTAAAGGATAAAAGGTATATTAAAAACGGACATGCAGAATATCCCACTGTATTAAAATAAACTGTTGTTGTAAAACTGTCCAAGAAAATTTTATATTAACTTTTATATTCCTTTATATGTTTTGCTCTGGTAACTTTTTATTATAGAAATCAGCAGAGTCATGTTGCAATTTTTATTTGTCGAAAGCGCTAATTGATGTTTTTCGAAAACACTAATTATACCAACGTCTAGTATATAAGCTTGGCTTTAGCAGGTATTAACTGTTCGTTACAAGTATTATCCCTATTCCATGCGCCGCCACATCTAAATATAGCTTACTCATATTAGGAATGGCAAACTTTTTTCCTTGATAAAAGCTACATCGCATAATCGTGGGTGCAAAATAAGGAAGACTTTAACGTTTATCAAAATAATGAATTTCATGTATCGATGCCATGTTAAGACCAACCATACAACCAGAAATAGTATAAATGCTATAGGTAAAAATATGTATAATACTCTAGGGTAAGATGGGACACTTATAGAACATAATATCCAAATATCCTGATCGTGTTTTAAACAATTAACATTGGTGTGAGTCGTGAGGATACGATTTCATAATTTTTTGAATGTTTATTTTTTACTACCAAATGGGACCATAAAATAAAACGAAAAGTTCTCCCATCTTTCCCACCCCACTAAATATAGATAAAATAACTTTTACATTACCTTTGGAGCTAAAATCAAACATAATGAACAAGAACAAAAAAAATAAAATATCGGCAAAACGACAGTCGTTAAAACACGCCTATAGATAAAACATGCACAACGATTGGTCAAAAGCGTGGCGACTATACACCTATAGCATATAGATACACACCTGATGATGAGCCGCTTAAACGTGGATTGCTTGTACACTTACGGCTGTTGGATTCATACTTAAAACCAATTGGGTTTATAAGCTGTTTATCAGCAATATTTAAAAAATAAATGTTGTTTCTATGAAAAGGTAAAGAGAAAGGAGCTGTATGAAACTTTCACACAGATCTAATTATTATAAATCCATTGGAACAAAGCACACGCAAAAAAACACTTAAAACAGATATGCTTTAGGTAGCTATTATTTCATATTTCTCGCGTATACAATCCTGCATTGTTTAAAACGGGCAATTATGTTTCACATTTTACATTTTGCGTACCTTTATTGGCACGTTACCATAAACTGGTTCGTATTTTGGCAGTTAGAAATGCAAAACAGCTTTTATATTCGATTTTGCGAAAAATTGCTTCAATAAGCTCATTGATACAGTCATTATTACCAACATTGACCTATGACGTCATAGTTTTTACTGTTGACGTCACCAATGTCTACGTCGCAGGTGATAATTGACGTCACCTTTAGAGACGTCAGTAACCAGACACCGCAATTGTATTGGCCATCGTTAGTCTTGTTATGTTTGAAGTGATAAGAGGTGTTTGTCTTGTCATGAAGTCGGATGCAAACCCTAGTTCCCACATTGTGTGGATTACAATGCCCGGGGGTGGGAACTCAGTGAGGTGGTGTGTTTACTTAAATTAGCTATTGAAAACAATGCGAAATCGGTTAGATTTTAATGAATCAGGCAAAATATAAAGATAATTAAACGACAATTTTACACGTAACACAACTTGATTTAACTGTTCGATTATGATATCGAAGATCATATTTGTTTGATAGTTTCTAAAACATGCACAAATATGCGGTCGAAAAGTAACGGCTATGGAAACGTATTGACATATGTTCAAATGGACAGTTTTGTTACCGTTTATGGTAAAACAGGAAATTATGACAAATTAACGCAAGGCGCCGGTAACGAATTGCTAGGTGGGTCAATACATTTGCTGCTTAAGTTTATATATGGGCGAGTTATGGCATGGCATACAGTATTTATTTTGTTCGCCGCACGGCTATATTACTTGAGTAAATAAACGCAAAGTTGCGTGCTTCTACATTATAGCAATAAGTGTCTCACTGGGCGGGTTGCTTATAAATGAACTCTAAATTTGTAACAAGTTGGAAGTGCACTCGCTGTTTTTCGTCACTCAAACAAAAGTCAGTAAACGATTTCTCAGACGTATTAAACTTACTACCACCATCTAGCGGATACATAAATCTGCAAGGCAGAAGATAGACTGTACTCAATTTATATTATTTCACATTAAATCATCTATTACAAGGTATTTGATTTAGTTTTTACCTTGTATTGTTATACAGAATCTAAAGTTATTAACAGGTTTTTATTAACAAAACCACCCCAACAGCAAACAATCAAATGTTAATATAGTTAGAATTCTGACAGAATAACGATGTTACCACGAACGCTTGAGAAAAGTTATAATTCGAATATTAACATAATTTCAGCTAAAAAAACGAATTAAACAATAATTTTCACCTATAAATTGACATTAAATAGACATAGGTATGTAGTGATATTGTTTGTTTTTCGAATTTTGTTTAACCTTTAAAATGGGAGGCCTTGACGATTATGATATATTGAAAGCAATTGGAAAAGGCAGCTACGGAGAAGTTCATCTTATTCAACATAAAAAAGAAAGAAAGCAGGTTTAAAACCATTGTTTTACTTTTATATACAATTTCTGCTTGTAATAATTATTTTTTAGTTCTCTTAATGGAGCTAGACCCAAACTCAAAGTCAGTTACCATATTAGATTTTCTGTGTTATATGATAACCAAACACTCTATACATATAACCGTTTTTTTCTTCTAGTATGTAGTGAAGAAGTTGGCACTGCAGAAAGTTTCTCGACGTGAACGAAAAGCTGCCGAATCAGAAGCGAAACTTTTATCCCAACTGAAACATCCAAATATTGTTTCTTATAAAGATTCGTTTGAGAATGACGATGGATTTCTTTACATTGTTATGGGGTAAGTTTGTAGGTGACTCAAAAACTTGATTTGACAAGTTTGGAAAAATTGGCAAAGTCTTTTTTCCCATAAAATGCATCATATTTGGTGATTTGGACTTGATTATAGGCCAATGGCAAATAAAACTAAAAGCGTATTATCCAGCCACAAAAAATATACACAATACTGTTTATACCTGCAGTATCTTTAACATTAGTTAAAATTTAATAAAATATAAGTGTAAAATGTTTTAAAATGTCTATTGCAATGTTTCACAATAAAACAATATTAATACTATAGAAAGTTTAAAAACAATGACTTAAAAATAATACTATACTCCAGGTTTGCTGAGGGGGGTGATCTCTACACAAAACTTCGAGAGCAAAGAGAAAAAGATGAATTTTTACCTGAAGTACAAGTAGTTCGATGGTTCATACAAATATGCATGGCACTTCAGTATTTGCACCAGAAACATATTCTACACAGGGATTTAAAAACTCAAAATATCTTCCTCACTAAAGCTAAAATGATCAAGGTAAGTTTTTAGTTGGTTCTTAATTAAGTGTTTTTAAATTGACTTAGTAGAGTCTACACCATAGCACCCTGGGTGTTGAGGTAAAATGGTAATAGTCTTAATAGACCCACACTCTGTTTAGTGTTTCCCCAGGTGTGTTGTATGTTTCACATACCTTGCCCTTATAGAATATGGCAGGCCTACATTCCAGTTTTTAAGTGTGGTTTATATCATACAAAAACTACATTACCACTGTCCAGTATGACGTAATAAGCTTGTAGCAGCTGAGTAATATTAAACCCCTATGGATTAACAATAATCTATCTTATATTGAATCTCCATGGTGAAATTGCTAAAATGCAGTTGTACTTAATAGTCATAGTCTTTACTCATTATAAACATAGGGAACATTATTGATTACTGGGGTTCTAACTTCTAAAACATATGCCACAGACCTGTCACTCCCGAAATCTGAGTGGCATTTTATTAAAAATTGGGTCAAATTTTATTCCAGGCACCCTTAACACTACACATATGACTATGGCTCATAACTCTAACAAACTCGCAGGTTGGTGATCTTGGTATAGCTCGTGTATTAGAAGGAGCATCAGATATGGCGACCACACTCATAGGAACCCCATACTATATGAGCCCAGAGTTATTTTCCAACAAACCATACAATCATAAATCTGATGTTTGGGCGTTGGGTTGTTGTGTTTATGAGATGACAACATTGAAACATGCGTTCAATGCAAAAGATATGAATTCTCTTGTTTATAAAATACTCAAGAAAAAGGTAAATTATAAAACCTTTGCATTAAATCCTTTCGATATGTAAAAGCTGTAAAAATATGTAAAAGGTCTTTTGAAAGAAGACCAAAATAGTCTAAATGTCAAATTTGAAACCCCTGGTATATATAGATATATTAAAAAAACGTCGAAAACCAATTTTAACCCTTTAACTGCCGCCTATTTTTTCAAAATTTTTAATTTTTGACCAGGTATCATCTAATTGGATTTTGTAGCCAAACTATAGCAGTTAGAGCAAAACATGCTATAGAAAGTTTGAAGAGTATAAAATTCTCTTTAACTTCATATTTTTAATTTTTTGATGACGTCATCAAAATAACGATGACGTCATAATGAATTTTTCAATGTAGAATATTTCAGGAATGAACAAAAATATCCAAAAGTAATGCATTGCAAACTTAATCAGTATCAAATTATCTTACTTTTGATGTATAAAATGTACTTCTAGCATGTTCATACAGGTAAAAATCTCATAAAGAGCCATTGGCGTCATACTTTCGAACCTCCTAATGATGGTGCTATTGGTGCTGTTGACAAACTTATTGTTTTCAGTGAATAAAGTAAATTGTGGTCTGTTGTATTCATCAATGAGGCTCTAGAAAACACAAATTCAATGACAAAACAAAGTAAATAACAAAGCTTTGAAACATCAAACATAGTTTGAAATGTCCTCAGGATGATTCCCTTGATTTTCATTGAAAGGAAGTAAAGTTTCTTCACTTGAATATCCTATAGGTCCTATTCCTGCTAAATACAACATCAAATCTCGTTCAAAACATAATATGTATATTTTTTTTACCCATAAACTTTAGTACAAATATCATAAAAAGTAGTCAGGCAAAATAGTCATAAATTTTTGAAATTTTTAATCTCCAAACAGATTTGCTTATTTTGGACATATAAACCACACTAATTAGAGTAATACCAGCTCATTCAACAAATAAAAGCAAAGAAAATGCAAGCCTATATGTCCCAGTGTCCATTTGAGCTACTTTGTACAAAAATTCTGTTCTAGTACCCCTACAATGAGTTTTCAAAGCTAAAAATGCTTTGCGAAGCCTAAACAACGCTTGAATACAAGGGGAATCCCCTACTGCAACTCCGAATTGGCGCGAACAGGAGATTACAGCAAAATTGGGGACATAACTAAAGGAAAATGGCTAAATTTGGCTAAAAATCTTCAAAAACTTTGACAAAACAATACTCAAAATGTTTAAATACGTTGATATATTTTTTATTGCTGAAATCAAAAGGAAATTGCTTCCTCTTTCAAATGAAACCAAATTTGGGATCGATAATGGAGAAATGACCACAGAATCGCCGTTTAAGTGACGTGTGGTCCCAGAGCGACTTTAGTCGCCTTGGGCAGTTAAAGAGTTAATAGCCTGTAAAAACTTGATTGTAAGAAATCATGAAGAAAACCCTTTAGCTTGCATATACTGTTGTGTGTCTTCTATTTAACTAGCTTTAATATTTTTAATCTGTTTATTAATGCCTACTCCTATAGTCCTATTCAATCCCCAGATGCCTAAGATGCCAGCCATGTACAGTGAGCCACTATGTGAGTTGATCAAAATAATGTTGCATCAAACTGCTGAAAAACGACCAAGTGTAAATCGTATTCTCAGGAATCCATTTATCAAGAAACATATCCAACTTTTCCTGGATGAGAGCAGCAGATCAAGGTATTTTTTTTGTGTGATGATAACATGAGTTGTCCTTACCCAATATATAGTAGGTGACAGGTGGGTTCTAGATGGTAAAAATCTGGGGCTTGGGTATTGGGGTAGTAGACCTACATTCCAGGTTTCAGGTGTTTCTCAGTGAAAACCCTGTCCTTTTAGATTAAAATCTTTATCAATAAATGAATATAAACTGCCTCAGTAGTTTCTAGACATAGCAATTTCATATTTAGGGTAAAAAAAGGGTAATATATCTAAATCTTAGATCCCTCTTACACTACAATAAGCTCACCAGTAAGTGTGAAAATTGACTGGTCAATTTAATTATGATGTCATAATAGGAGGCCAACATCGGGAAAGTCCCGTGTGACATCATCACGTAAAACATCGACATCATCAACATCAAGTCGATGCAGCTCCCGTGACTCGGGGAGACATGACGTGAAATATGGTGATAAATATGATGTGAAACCAGCCATCCAGGTAAGTAGTGGTGATGGGGTAATATTTTTCCTAGTCAGGTCATGGGTGTTGTATGTATGTAAATTGTAAACCCCTTAAAAGGTAAATAATACAACCACTTAATCTGGTAAGCAATTTAACCTCGTAAGTACTGAATCAATTTTAGTAAAGTAGTAATATTCATGCATTCTCATATTTTATACACCATATAACACATTTCCCCTATCTATTCTGTTTATACTTTTAAACTAGGGGGGGGACTTGTATTGCCCCATTACTAGAATTATATTTACCCCGAACCATAAATTTAACCCTTTTCTTTATATAGGTTGAGTCCCCACAACCCAAATACACAAGGGATCCCGATGCCCAACCTGCCGTTAGAAAAGTTGACATACCCCCACCAAGTGTTGAAAAGAAGCAACCAGGCGTGAAAGTTTTGGCCGTTAATCATAAAGTGGATGAGAGCAAATATGAAAATAGAAATCTTGTAAAACCAACTATTGAAGAAAAGAAACAACGATGTAAAAGTGCAGACAATGAACGAAAACAGGTCATTTATTTATCAATATTTGTTTCAATTGCCAGTGTAACAGAGTAGAATATAGTCCACACATGTCAGTTTAGCTTACATTTCAATATGATAATGTTAATGTAAGAGGCTTATGCAGATGTTTCACTATGTTTATCATCAGTGCAAAAAGAGCTAATTAGCTCATGCAGCTTTATAAGTTTCATTACATTTACCATGAAAGTAGACCAAGTTTTCATTAAAACCTGTTAACTTTAGACACCTCCAATTGTCCCATCCATTCATACACCTGGTAACCATGGTGATAGTGGATGTGGTAACCATGGCAACCAACAAGGAAGAGTAAGATCAGCGGGATCATCGGATGGTGATAGGAAGGTGAGATGGGTCATTTTTTATTCACTAGCTTATAAAAAGTAGTAATTGAAATAGGTGGCCTAGCTGAAACTTCACCTGTATAGGACAGAATCTCTCTTATTGATGTTAAAAATTTCATATGCAGTGGTTTAGTAACTATTGGTTTATAAACTGCTGTAGTTGGGTCTTAATCTCCATATTAGAACTATTATTCATGGGTTTTGGGGTAATGGGGCAATAGACCTACATCCGAGGTCCCAGTTGTACCTCACTCTTACTGAATCGAATATTTAATTCTTTATTATAAGGTCTATAAACTGCCTCAGTGGGGTTTAGATGGTAGCACCATTGGTACATTGGTGTTGGGGTAATGGGGTAATATACCTACATTCCATGTCTCAAGTATTTACTGCATTATCTCACCCACACAAGTAAAACAACGTAACATAAACTATACTTCAACAGCAACACATAGCAAGACCCCTACCTCATATCTCGGATATTAAACACAAAACACCAACCAACAACAATAATAACAGGTATGGGCGGACTTTTGTATCAGTTTTTAGAACAAGGGCCTACAAGAGATGAAAAATGTCGTATGAGCTATGACCAAACATGCTTTCCTGAGCTCCAAAGTTGGTGGCAGGCAATGGCGCAGCCAAATAAATAAGGGTTAAAAAAACTATTTGTTTTTCTATAAGTTTTTAATTTAAAAAAAAGGTAGGTCGCGACCCCTAAAACCCTTTTTGCCATTGGGTGCAGGTGTTATAGGTATTGTCAAGGTGCGTGTCTCGAAAAAGATAAGAACCCCCGATGTAGAATAATTTGTTTGTTGTAATAACTCAAAAACAACCATGCACATTATGTTTGATATTTTATTATGACCTCACCTATCTGCTTATTATACACTAATATATTTACAGCTCATCAAAATCAAGTAATGCATCACCGGTTTCAAGCACAGAAGACAAAACACCTCGCGTAAGTTTACATGGTTACCTACGTACAGTAGCACAGGCAGAAAAAAAATAAAAAAATAAAAAATATTTAAAAAACTTTACTCTTTTTATATTTTTTGTATAATTTTCATTTTTTTAAATGTAAGGTTTGCGACCCCCCAAAGCCCAGTTGTTTTACAAAATAAGTGGTATATACCTGCCAGTAATACTGCATATATGACATCACAATACTTATTATTTAGATAAGTTCGGCTCGTGAACGAAGAAGGAGAGAAAAAAAGAAAAATTTAGAAAATAAGAAAATTTCCAACATAGAAAATGAAGGTACCGGTACAATAATTGTTGTTATTTAATGGGTAAATGTATCAAACGGGTTTAAATATAAGAACTATGTGATATGATTCATGAATTCATGATATTACTTATATTAACAGGTAGTGGAAAAGTAAAACTAGAAGTGAAACCTTCCCCTGTTGTGCTGTCTCCTAATTATGTAAGTAGCTAGATACTATTTTATTTTAGCCAGTCTACAGTCAAGTTGCTGAAGCTATAGCAGTGTGTGAATAAGCAGACATTACTTTTGGTTGGTTTGACTGTTTATGTTTTTGTGGATGGAAACTTTGGTGACCTATCTATGTTTGCCGCTCCCATGCCCACAGTCGGGTTGCTAAACTATTGCAGTGTGTGGATAAGCAGGCATATGGTGTGTTTGGTCATTTATATCCTCGTTGGTAGAAACTTACTTACCACATATACGGATGATTTTTTTCTGTTTAACAGTAATTGATAGAAATCCTATTTCACAGGAAAGACAAGATTCGCAAACATCTCTTATGGATTCAGCCGAAAAAAGGTTTCACATAGATATAATATATTATTAAAACACACTAATTATTATCGAGGTTCTGTATTTTAAATTCTTCATGACTGACCTTTCCGTTATTTTCACTGTTATTTATGGTAAAATAAAAAGATTCCGTTTTTGATTTTAAGTGAATACATTTCAATGTTTAAATTAAATGTCTTTATTTATATATCATCTGTTTTATGATTTCTATCTTTTTAATAACATGTTATATTATTTCTATAGTGAGCACAAGGCAGAAGAAAACCAGTTCTTCACTTTACTTCACACAACGTTACGACTCAGCGATAATAAAGATGGGGATTCCCCACCGATGAGTCATGAATTATCACCTGTGTCCGAGGGTTCGGAAACTTCATCTACTGTGACATCGCTAAAGGAAAAACCAGTAAGTTTTGTACCTCATGCTCACTGCTGAGCTATAGCAATCGTTGTATGCGTAAAACTTGGGGTGGAAGGGTAAGCAAGCTTAGTATAGAGTTTTCTGCATTCCATTAATTAGTAAACTTATACAAAAACTATTACTTAGCAATCTAAGTACCTTTGCCATTGCTGCGTTTTCAAAAGTTTGGGGCCTGTGACATGGGTGTCTTCCTATACACTACACACACATGGTATATTCAAACACCTTGTGCTCTTTATTAAGTTAGAACATAAGTGTCTTCTTTTACACTAGACGTACATAGTTTACCGATACAGTGATACACCTCATGCCCAATGTCAGATTTCTATACAAGATTTACCAATACATATCATCAAACCATCATACCCCCTTTTACTTACCCAGCCACCCCCACCCACCAACCAACCACACAACGCAACACCTCGTGCCACCAAAGTTAAAGTTATCGTGCCTGAGGTTCCTAAGGTAGAACAACCCAAGCTGCCAAGTAAAGGGATATCACAAGGTTGGTAGAGTCGATTCAAATGAGTATGTTTTCTATTGATTTTATTCTGTGGTTGAAGTCTTCGTCAGGGACTAAGGACTTGGGATTTAGAACACAGTTGACCTATTACCTCAGCATATTTTCGAATATAACATATTTTTCTTTTTTTTAAGATTTGAAAAGAATCAGTCTATACTAAATGTGCTACCATCTGTCTATACTAAATGTGCTACCATCTAAACCTTACTAAGGAAGTTTATATACACTTAGCAATATAGTTTCTATTCTATATGGGTGCCGCGTTTAGTGATATAGGTCTATTACTTCAAGTCCAACACCCAGGGTGCTACTTCCTAGACCCAACTAAGGCAGTTTACGGACCCTTAACAACATAGTTTTTATTCCATAAGAGTAATGTCTTCAGTTAAGCACACCTGAGAATTGTGGCATATTGCATTTACTTCTTATACTTATATAAAACATCATCACAATAACCATTATTACTTTACAGCAACGTTAGCATCCACGGGCAAACTAATGGACCGCATTGTGGCACTAAGGAAGGATTGTATTCAAGGTTTGGGTGTCCCATTATTACATCGTGCATATGAATTGTTGGATAACAATCTTGATGAAGATGAAACAGAGGTAATTGTGAATCATAAATAATGCCGGCGTCGCAGCACACCCATATATTCCTGATAACTTGTAAACTGGCACGTGGTGTATAAAACAAAACACCCGTGTTCGGCCACGTTAAGATAAAGTATGTTACATATACTCATTCATTCATAATTAGGCAGTATTCTAAAACATGTGCTACGAAATAAGTGATAAACATTATTTAAGTCCAATCAATTGTGTTCTATGAGCCTATGGTATATATTTCTCCTAAATTATCATCATCAGTTTCTTGTTCAAGTCGAATATATATGGTAGTTTTAGTAAAACATAGCACATAATTTCATTTCACTAAATTATGAATATTTGTAAAGACATCGTAATTTAATAAATTAAGAATAAATTGAAAAAAAACTTAGTATTTAATCACCAACAATGATTGTAGTTGTATTATGTATGTATTATTTTTTTTTGTTTCCCTAAAAACTGCAACATTTTTTCTAACCCAACCTAATACATTGTTTTTGTTCCGGAAACATTACTACATTGTTTTATTACATTTTCATTGTTTTTGTTCCACTGATACAATATTTTCGTTCCAGAAACACCTGATCCAATTATTGGGTTCTGTTCGTTTTAACCAATGGGCAGGAAAGATATGGCAACTTAAGTTTTGTGAAGAATCAATATTTAATCACTGTGGAAGCATCACTGCTTACTGATCTTAAGTTTCAAACCTTAAATCCCAGTTCTGTGTGTCAGCATTGATAAATAGAACAGCTCTATATGATGTCCTTACTTATAAAGATAACATCTGTATAGTGAGGTCCTTTGCAGAGGTACATCCAGGCAGTTACAGTATAGGTTATGAAATGGTTAACCATCTAATGCTGTTCAAAACTGGAATGGGCTACAGATTTTGAGCCCTGGGCCGGTGGTTCTCAAACTATTTGGTCACGCCACGTTCGCCGAATTTTTTTTTATAAAAATTGTTAATTTTTGAAAAAAAGTGTGGCAAACAAAAGCTCTTAAAATTAAATACAGTATAAGATATGCCAGTTTTCTGTAACTTTATACGCACCCTATCAAAAGATTTTTACTTTTCATATATTTTACCATAGATTTATGTAAAAGTGCTGCTTACATAATTAAGTGGCTTATATGTATCCAATTAACTGCCTTCCTTTATTTGGCATTCTTGCCTTTTTTGTAAATTCTAATAATGACAATATGTTGTATGATGTCATAAATGTTTTTTGTCTATGGTAATTTCAAGTTGTCAAAATATAAATAGGTGTTCTGTTTAGTATTTGACTTCATATATACCACAATATTCGATACATGGATTTATTAATAACTTCCCAGCCCAAAATAGTTGGACAGCATTTAACTTGTAACTTTCTTGAAGTTTTAAAAGAAATAGGCATAAGTTTCTTTTCAAGTGTATTTCGTTCGTAGAAAAATCAAACATTAAATAACCTTCTGTATAAGGCATGTTGTTTTTTTTTATTACCAAGTGTATCAGTTTATTGAAATACACATGAACAAGCATACTGGCTGTTTTGATTTATATATGACTTCACTTGTGTGACGTATAACTTTCTGACGTCATAAAACTGATTATGTTACGTCATACACTTGTGTACCCCATAATGACGTCCCGTAGTAAAAATATGCATTTCATGACGTCACCGGTTGATCACTTATTTCTTGTTTAATTCGAACACTTTTGCGACGTTTAAACTGCCTACGCCCTACAGAGACCGACCAAAACCAAAATTTTTCGTACAATTCAAATTTCTTAACGTATAGTGATTTTCAACTTGACGGCTACAGTATGTTTATATAAATTCTCCGGTATACGGGCTATTTACAGCTGCTCAAGATTAGTTTAGATAGATCATTGAGCAACTAGACGTTTCTTTCGTATCGAAACAAGATTGTGTTTTTGTTCCTTCGGGTAGCAGCCGAAAACAGTAAGTACTCACTGCACTTTATAATATTCTGCACCAATTCAGTAATGCCGAAGATTTAGGCAGCACGTTATATATTATATTCTGCTGATGACAAATTGTCCCAGAAAAAATGTGCTCCCCTAACAGTTTGCGAAATGCTTTTGTTTATCTTTGTACTGGGTATTCCCCAATTTTTTATTTCTTTATAGAAGATTTGTTGTTGTATTGGAACCAAAAAAGTGTTTGGTATTCAGTATTTTCCGCCAGTTTCTACCCTAAAAAGGCACAACTTATTGCAGAAAAACAAATGAAATATAAAGCAAAACTTATAATCGCATTTGAAGCTTCTGGATTTCTTGCTGCGTATTGTTATTATAAGAAGATCGAACGAGACATTGAATACAGAAAACATCTGTTTAGTAAGAACAGTCGGGTACTTGAAGGTAAACAACAGATCAAATTACTTGAATTGCATGTCAGCTGACTTGTAAAAACTATCTTATGGATGCAATTTTATCATAAGGTACAACACTGTTTGGTGCTACTGCTAGTGAACAATCCTCCCCTACGTTATTTGTTAACCATAAAACGTAACAACCAACCACCATCCCTTAACTACCAACTCGTAACACTTTCCACCAGCCCAATCTGTAACGTAATAAAGGATTCTTTACTATTGCCCTAATTGACTAATGGATTCTTCACTGATGGATCCTAATTTATTGTATCTACCCTATAGGCATATATTATGTTCACGTTTATATGCTTACATAGGTTTGAAGTGTAAAGTAATACATTTATTTTGAATTGTTCAAATTGGAAATAAAATTGCCAACCATAACAAAAACTTTGTAAACAAAATCACTTGCCATTCTCGGCAAACTAACACCCAATATCAATGAAAAAACATTTTCTCTTTCAGTTTTCTACAAGTGCAACGAATACAGTGGAAACTTTGAGATTCGCAAAAGTGATGCCAGTCAATTTTCCAGCGGTGATTAAACAAATACAACCATGAGTGATAATACTTCATTGAGCAACACTGATGCTTTACGCCCACCAATATCTGACCGTTTCCATTATGTTTACAGCTGTGACTTGGATGTAAATGTGACTATAAAGGTAACAAACTATGTTCCTTCAGTTTTAATCTGTTTGACACATTTATGTATAAATAATTGTATGAGCTTTTGCCTTTTTTAACTGTTTTTTTTTAAATATAGTAACAATAATTTATTTAAAAATATTTATTTTATTTTTTTTTAATTAATTTTTTAATAATAATATTACTTATAATATTTTGAATTTGTCTATTCAATTATAAATGCGAAGATTAATAAGCAAAACTAAATATGGAATATAGTAACAAAATTACAGTCTTTAAGTACGCACACATAAATAAACAAGCTGTTACATCAAAATAGATATGCAGTCTTGAAGGTTCGAGACCGAAACGTCGATACCAGGAACTACTGGCCGATCCGCACCTTAAGTTTTCTGATTCAGGAGAAATTGAACAAGAACATGACAGCCACATGTATGTTACTGTACAGGTTAGTGTTGGTCTGGTAGGGGTTGTTTTATTTTAATTGTTAAATTGGTAAAATAACAAACACTTATAAAGCAATGGGACTGTTAAATCAACATTTGGTTCTTAAACAGAAACATTTAACATGAATGGGATTTAATGTTTCTATTAAAACTGGCAAAAAATGTTTTGTGCGCCTCTTTAAAACTAAGTAGAAAATCCCACGTTTTATGCGGCATCTCCACCAATAGAACTGATGCTGTGAAATAGGCAAGAGCAATCTAGCCAAGCAAATTGTATAATATGAGAGAGATATTTTTACAAGAATTGTCTTGCTATATGAGCACCAGATTAGGGTTAGATTCACCAGTTTTATTACTTTTCCACATACTTCAGGTATTTGAGGATAGTAAAGCGATTTGTCTCCCAGTACAAACAGCATATCGACACTACACAACCTCCCCTGGTCGGAGTCTACATTCATGGAACGAGTGGCTAAAACTTCCAATACGCTTTAGTGAGCTTCCTCGACACGCTGTTGCTACGGTGACGGTGTGGGACACCCACGGACCTGGGAAACCGCTACCAGTAGGGGGCAGTACAATTCCATTGTTTGGGAAATATGGAACATTTAAAAAGGTAAATTTGGTAACTTTATCGTTTTAACATGCTAGGCAGTAATCCTTATTTAACAACACAATATTTCAATACTTCTGGCTCTATGTATATTAACTAAATACATAGCGGGTCAAATAACATAATACAACTTATTTGGAACATCAAAATATGTATGTATTACTCTACAGTTGATAGTAATGGGGCAAGGTCTAAATCGCAGGTTCCATAGCTGCCTCACTGTAAGGTCTTCACACAATAAAATAAAAACGGCCATAAAGGATTAGTTATAATCAAACTTAATACCCATATCATATATGTGGTATTACTATTAAACAAGCCTTGCATTTCCACAGGGCAGACATGATGTATGTGTATGGCCTGATGTACCAGCAGATGGTGGTGTACCAACCACCACACCTTACAAAGCTCCGCCTCATGCAAGCAAACAGATGACAAGATTAGCCAAGCTTACCAAGAAGCACAGGGAAGGTCACATGACCAAAGTTGATTGGCTGGACAGGCTCACATTCAGGTGGTGGAAGTTTGTACGCTTAGTAACAACAATAATGAATATTTACCTTTAGTAATAACATAACATAATTTAATTTTTCACTTCAAAAACGATAGCGAAGTAATATTATTTAATCACAGAAAAAAATACGAATCAACAGTAATTAGACCTGTCGTTTAAACACGCTATGAATAAAAAGTGTGGGGAATAACAGCACTTAAAAGTGTGGCTGTTAAATCCAAATAATATATACATTCAGACATTCAGTAACAATAATATTTACCCCAAATATGAAAACAGCAGTGTAAAATTTTGTAAAAAAAAAATTTTTAATTTACCCTTAGCTGCAACAAAACTAACCCTTATGAACAACATTCCAGGGAGATTGAAGTGATCAATGAGGAAGAGAAGAAGAAGCAGAACCTCATGTACCTCATGGTGGAGTTCCCTGCCGTGGTTTACAAAGACGTTAATTATTCAATCGTTTATTTTGAGAAGGATGGAGGGGAGCCTGTACAGGTAGGAAAAAATAATTGAGATTATATAAGGTAGGAAGAAATAATTGAGATTATAAGGAAGAAATAATTGAGATTATAGACTTTATATGGAGGTCGTTATGCTAGGGCCTGGAAATTAAGGCACAGTGTTATAACGACTGCCGTTGCCCTGTAAATAAAGGTAAATAAGTTACATTCATTCAGTCAATAATACCCAATCATGTCCTAGTATTCCCAACATAATCTACAAGCCAGTCAAATTCTGACTAACCCAAAACCCCATTTAAGAAGTTAATATCAATAATTCATTAGCACAACAACCAAAAAAGCCATACCAAACTCATATATTTTTTTTATTTAAATTTTTTACTCCTTGGGGACCTGGGGTTTAGGCCAAATTTGCCCCATTACCCCAACACCCTCTTACGTTGGAAAGTGACGTGCTCAAACTTATATCAAACATTACCCCCTCCAGATCCGCACGAACCCCAAACTCGTTGTCCTCCCAGACCACGAGTTACTTCACTCGAACCTCATCGAAGAAAAACATCACAAACTCGCTCGTAGTTTGCGAACCGCGCAACATGACCTTAAACCTAATGCAGTGGTGCGTGACCAACTCATGAATATTGTTGATTACCCGATTTCAAAAAATTTGTCCGAGGAAGAAGAGGACCTCGTGTGGAAGTTTAGGTTTGTTAACTGTTTAGAATATATTTAAAAAGCAAAAAAAAATATATGGTTTCTAAATATAACTTGAAGAATTTATGAGGTTCATATGGTAGCACCCTGGGTGTTGAAGAAATAAGCCAACTCCGGCCTAAGTTCCCGACCCCATGGCGTGTCTTGCTGTACGACCTCACCCATATAGAATAGAAGGAAAGTAAAACAGAATCCAACGGTATGCGCAAATTGTGTGAATAATTGCATCTGAAACTTAGACTAGTCTGGTTAACATTTGTACCATATACTCAAAATTGCACAGTGCTTAAGTACTATATCATATACCTACCACCACCACAGATACTACTTAATGCATCAAAAGAAAGCGCTCACAAAATTCCTTCGTTGCGTAACATGGGAGCGACCACAAGAGGGCAATGTTGCGCTACAAATGTTGGAGAAGTGGGCTCCTATAGACGTCGTCGATGCGCTTGAATTATTGTCTCCAAGATTCCAGAATCCAACAGGTATTGTTGCTTCATTGTGAATAAACTAAATTTAACTTATTTACTCTTTTGTGGGTGGGGCAATGACAGTCATTATAACAGTGGTGTTCATACACCCTGTATCTGCTTACGAGTTACTGCATATGTAACTTTGTGGCTAATTGTTTTAGGGTTTTTTTCTGTATAGCTGCCCATTTAAACAACCCATTAGGGGCCACTGGGTTAATTTTGACTTCTCTTCGCTGTCAAGGTTTAACCATGAGATTCCAGGTTCAAATCCTTGTTAAGTTAGTAACCATTAATTCAAATTCCCAACCACAGTAAGAAGTTATGCTGTAAAGATTCTCAGCCAAACCACAGATGAAAATCTTGTTCTTTATCTTCTACAACTTGTTCAAGCTCTAAAATATGAAAACTTTGACAAAATCAAAGAAGGTAGGAATGTTTTGTAACTATTTGTAGTTTTTTCGGTTTTGGTAAACTAGCTGATACATTAGGGTCAATGGGCCAAGTCTGACTCACATAGCATGTTCCTGGTTTATTACATCATACTTTACCATAAGAACCACTGACATGATGATGGCTCCTTCACTTTTTAATCCAGCCTTGCACAAGGCTCTTTTGGCAAACTTACGTATTTACTCCAAAAACCCAACCTAAATACAACATTAAAATGTTAATGCCAAAAATAAAACTTTTGTGAAATAGCTGTAAGCTGTTTTAAGTTAGATTAACACATGACAACAACAATTTATATATTATATACCTTCAATAATACATTTACCCCACCACTCCAGGTTTTGACGCGATTAAACGACAAGAAACCACAATTCCACGGAGTTATTCGAATGACCTTTCACCTGGGGAAGCACCCAGTGTTCCTGATACAGGGGATCTCCCTAAGCATGATGTAAACACAATGCAAGCCAGGTGAGGTTACCGTCCGTTATGTAATATTCAATAAAAGTTTTAAGACATCATAACACAATGTTGTTTTAATACATTGTAAGCTGGTATGAAGAAGTAACATTGATAAAAAAAACTGCTTATTATAAGTTTGCTATTCCGTTTATATATTTATCCCCCACATAATTTTCCTCATATTTCCCCCTAGTGGTTCGCAAAAAGATTCGAAACAAGATATGGACCTTGCTACCTTCCTCATACAACGAGCCTGTAAGAACTCGAATCTTACCAACTATTTCTACTGGTGGGTGAGATCATAATGTTTGATTGACAGCTAACTTTTGATTGACAGCTAATTTTTAATTGACTGCTAAATTTTAATTGACCGATAATGTTTGATTGACATCTGACTTTTAATTGACAACTAATTTTTAATTGACTGCTAAATTTTGATTGACAGCTAAATTTTGATTGACAGTTGTATTTTAATGGAAAGTTGACTTTTGATTATAATCTAAAATTTTCTGACAGCCATGTTCGATTAACAATTACCTTTTTATTGACATTATTTTTTGATTGACAGTTTATATTTGATTTCTGCATTTGATTGACAGGTATGTGCTGGTTGAATGTGAAGAGACGGAAGCAGCAGATGCGGAGAGGAAGAAAGTAACTGAGATGTACGTCACTGTGTTGAGGAGGTTCAGTTGGGCTTTATTGAAGGGAAACAGGGAATGTAAGCTTAGAAGGTGAGTGATCTCATATATTTTCAAGTATAGTAGTTATTCATTATTGCTATTTATCCTCATGCAGTAGGATATTGAGCTCGTACCACGATGCTGCTACCATTTCTTAAATAAACATATTATGAAACTTTTAATATCTATTTTATATGGTTGGAACTTGAGATTCTGAAGCGTGACACAATTCTGGAATTTACTGATAAACAATTTATCAACTTCTGCCTTTCTTTATAATTACAAAGCCACATAACGTACTCTTACCCATCAATAGGTCCCAACTTGCTGGCCAACAGAAGTTCATGGATAAGTTGGTTCGTTTGATGGAATTGGTGGAGAGGGATGGAGGAAACAGGAAGAAGAAGATTGAGAAGCTTCGTGCTCTTTTATCAGCCGAGACAGAGATATTGGAGAACATGAATTTCTCTTCATTTGAAGCTCTGCCATTGCCTCTTGATCCAAATGTTAAGGTTAGGTGTTGGGTTTTTGTGGCAAAACTTGGGTTTTAGCGACATCTTGGGGATTTGTTAACATTTGAGGCGTTCGGTGACATTTTTGTTTACTTTTTTTGTGACAAAACTTGACCATTTTGTTGCAGATATTTTTTCAGAACAGGGCAGCATAAATAGTTTTTTTTTGCTATTTTTACACTGCAGTGTTACAGAATGTTTTTCGGTAAAAAATTGCGAACAGGGAATATCTCCCGAATCAATGAGTCAACTTGCTTATTTCTCATTCATTTCAACAAACCATTTAGTCTGAAGATCAGTGTTAAATATATATGCTGTTGTTGCTGTCATATTGTAAGCCCGAAAAAACTCTTTTAGCAATTTTTGTAATTGCATCTTACAGAACCCACGTTCGATGTCTATTTATTTGTGTTAAAAGTTATAAAGAAGTTTCATATTATAACCCATGTCCTTTATACCCAGGTGAATGGAATAGCAGCCGAACAAGCTAATTTATTCAAAAGCAACCTCATGCCAGCCAAGCTACCGTTCAAAACAACAGATGGTAAACAATACATCACTATATTTAAACATGGGGATGATTTAAGACAAGTAAGTTCAAGTAATATACTAAGTTAGTCAAAATCCAAATACCCATGGCATAATGCAATGTAATACCTCTCTCTATTAAGGTATTAAGATATAGGATTCGAAAATCTGCTAAAGCCCCAACGCTGTACACATATTTTATGTTAATAAGGAACATATTTTAGGATCAATTGATTTTACAAATAATTACATTGATGGACAAACTTCTTCAAAAAGAAAATCTTGATTTAAAGTTGACTCCATACAAAGTGTTGGCTACTAGCTGCAAACATGGGTAAGTCATTTAACCATAGCGTATTTCTAATCCAGGATCCTTGGTTCTCCAACCCTGGCCAGGAAGGAACCCAGGGTCCCTGATTATTCAACCCTGGCTGGGATTTAAACCCAGGATATCTGATTCTTTAAGCTTGGCTAGGATTTGAACCTAGAATCTCTGTTTCTCCAACCCTAGCCAGAATTTTTATACCCAGGATCCCTGGTTCTCTAACCCTGACCTAGATTTAAAACCAAGACCCTAGTTCTTCAAACCTGGCCAGGATTTGAACCCAGGATTTCTAGTTTTTCAACCCTGGTCTTAATTCAAACCTAAAACCACTGGCCTCAATTATATACACCTAACCCACCACCAAGTGACACATATTTTTCCCCACAGTTTCATGCAATTCATTGAATCAAACTCAGTAGCTGAGGTCCTTGCAAATGAAGGTTCAATCCAAAACTTCTTCCGTAAACACCAACCTAACGACAAAGCCTCATATGGGATTGAACCAGTCGTAATGGACCTCTATGTAAAATCTTGCGCTGGGTATTGCGTAATCACGTACCTGCTTGGCGTTGGCGACCGACATTTAGATAACTTGTTGCTGAGAAAGACAGGGGAACTTTTCCACATTGACTTCGGGTATATATTGGGGAGAGATCCTAAACCATTACCACCCCCAATGAAACTAAGCAAGGAAATGGTGGAAGCCATGGGAGGTAAAATGAGGAAGTATATGTATTCTGTGTTTAGTGTTAAGGTATAAATTAAAAGTCTATATTATATAGGAAGGATAGTTCTACAAAAATGCTATGAAAACATAACAAACAAATTCAAGTTCAACCAATTGTTTAATAAGAGATGTATGTTTCGCCTAAATGGCATGGTCAATTTCTTTTTTAAAACAAACTTATAATATAAGTTGATATTCTATTCTTAATGGGTGCAGTCCTTGTTAGAGGTTTTCCACTTATGAGTGACAGCGTGTAATTTTAGGACTGATTGTTTTTCTGTATGGCCAACATTTTAGGTCTAAATATTAGACAACCCATTAGTGACCACTAGGTTTGGGTAATAACCATCAAATGCCAACCCAAAGACAGTACAATGGTATCAATATCGAGTGTTGAATTCTTTAGTTACAATGCAAGCGCCAAACCATTGAGCCACAACAACTAAACTAATAAATGAATAAATGTGTTATGTAACTTGTCTTATCCTCGGGTGGTGGGAAAACGACAGAAAACGACAGTCATTATAACATGGGTTTCCTGTTGCATATACTCGTGCCAGCATATGAGTTGCCATGTATATTCTTTTGTGAAGGATTTTTCATGTATGGCTGATAATTTGAATTATATGATTTTTTTGGTAATATGAATCCATTGTCAGGTGTGAACAGTGACCATTATCATGAGTTCCGCAAGCATTGTTACACAGCGTTTTTACATCTACGACGTCATGCTAACCTTATATTGAACCTCTTCTCATTAATGACGGATGCCAGTGTCCCTGATATTGCCCTGGAACCTGATAAAACTGTGAAAAAAGTAAGTCTTAAACTGATGTATGGAGAAAGAGTGAAATTTTGGTACACGGTTGCCACTTCTATGCTAACATTCGAGTTGCTGAAGCTATTGCAGTGTGTGGATGAGCAGAAATTAGTTTTGGTTGGTTTGGTCATTTATATCCTTATGGATGGAAACTTGGTTGTCACTCTCATGCCCTAGGCCTAAAGCTATTGCAATAAGCAAGATTTTAAAATGTTGTGTATTTTATATTGGGTAATCATACAGCGAAGCATATCAGTTATACCAAATATTTTTCATTATTTTCAGGTTCAAGACAAGTTCTTGTTGGAGCTCAGTGATGAAGAAGCTGTACGTAACATGCAAGCGCTGATAGATGAGAGCGTGAGTGCCTTGTTCCCTGCGTTTGTTGAACAAATACATAAGTTTGCTCAAACATGGAGAAAATAAGGATATTATAATTATAAGCGACAAACCATTTAAAATGCAGGAGAGGTCAGGATAATTAGATGCATTTTATGAAAAAACTTATTGGTTGTAATGTGCATGGTTTATCTTGTGCAAAAATGCCTACCCTGCCACCCCAGGTTTGGCGCCTAAGGTATGTATGGACTATATGTGGTATATAAACCATACATGAAGTAACAATGTGCAATTATGATACTGTGTGTACTATCATAAGGGATACAATAATGAGTTTCATTTATTCCGTAATTTAACATTATGACATCACAATTACTATTATAATGGAACAATTATTATAATTGTTGTAATGGAAATGTATTATAAAACAGTTTTATGAAAGGATAATAAAATATTGTCGTTTATATCCCTTTATGTTCTGAAAGTCGGTTCACAAGCGTCATGCTCACTGTCAAGTTATAACACGGGTATCTTCTTATACAACAAACACACATGGTGTATTCATACACCTTATGCTCACTGTCGATTACAACATGTGTGCCTCTTATACACCATACACACATGGTGTATTCATACACCTCATGCTCACTGTCAAGTTACAGCATGGTGTATTCATATTTGTTTCTTTCGCTAGTTGGCGTGCGCGTGCATCATGCACATACGGAAATGTGACGTCACGGAAGCACTTGTTTACGCAACAATAGACGCGATCGGTTAGCTTTGGTTCGGTGAAATTTTATGAACAGAAATTTCGCCAGAATGCCACTTCTGCTGTATAGGGGTTATGTGCAGGAAGCTGTATCTATATAAAACCATACGTCGTATTCAGGTTAAGATATAGTTTATGAACTTCTAATTTGTATAGGATGTGGATGAATGAGATGAGGGCAGTTCGGTTTGATTTGTATGTAAGATTTGAATAGCAATAAATAGTAAATTCGTTAACGCTAAACTTACATTAATCGAGTATAGACTTAGTATGGCAGATTAGTTGTAAAGTATGTTCAAGTCAGGTTTGTACCACAACGTGGTACTAAGTTAGAAAATAACGACACCGGTAGCCTGTAGCGTAGATTTTGCTTCGCACTGATGTGTATGTATGACGTAGAGATAAGAATAAACAACGAAATATGAACTCTGAACAACGCTGGATGTAGATATTTCTTTACTCGTTCTTTATTTAAACCGATGCGAGCTACTCGTATGGTAAATGCCTCTACAAAGAACGAACAAGGAAATATCTACGTAGACCTACGTAGAACAATGCTGGATATTTCTTTGTTTGATTTTTAATGCAGAGTTTATATTTCAGCGTAGCTCTCCTCGGTGTAAAACAAACAAAACAATATCTATACAGCCAGTGCATTGTTCAGCGTATCTTTTTTTAGCGTAGATATTTCTTTGTATATATTTGCTACAAGTCAGCAAGTGTATACAAAAAAAAAACACAATTCAAACGAAACTCCCGGTATGTAACTTAGTGGCCATGTCCTGGTTTCGAACCAAGAACCTTTTGAGTCACCCATTTGTTTTTGACTAAGTTGGTGAACTTAGTATATAGATATGGAAGTCAGTCCTTAATTTAAATACAGGTGGTGCATGTGTCACAGCATCAGCGTCACCAGCCGGATATCCTTTACATCCTGTATTCTATCTGATTTGTTTGTTGTTAGTTGTTTGATAATTCGAATTGTTCTTAATGATATAGTTTATCTTATAAGCTATGTGTAGATTTCTTTGTTTGTTTGTTTGTTTTTACAGCAGCGATTACATTACACGAGCTATAGCCTCGGCGTGAAAGGGACAAAACAAAGAAATATTTATCCCAAGCGTTGTTTAGCGCAGGTAATTCTTTGTTTATTCTTTAAACCGGTGTTTACACTACATAGCGTAGCTCAAATCGGTATAACGATAAAATAAAAGATATATTTATGCTAACCCACGCTAAACAACGCTGATGTAAATATTTCTTTGTTTATCGCGGCTATCGCTTAAGACACGCTGAAAGATCTTAAATTAGCATATTTACGTCATTTCAAACCTCGTGTCAAACGGGTTCGACTTACAAAACAAATTATTGTCAAGAAATTCGCGTATCAGCATCAATCGTATTGATGATTAAAGTTATTTATCATAAGATGTGACATCACCCTAGTACCTAGGTTTGCATGCTTGCTGCTGCAATTGTGTTGTTTTCTGGAGTTTGCGACAAAACATCAGTACTGCTTCACCGGGTGTTCAAGCTATTTTTTAAACAAGGTAATGAATGCTTTTCTATTTGTTTCACATTTTTAAATAATAAAAAGTGTGTAAATAGTTTACTTCTTGCTTGTTTAAACGACGCATTTCTTTTGCGTCAAACTCGTTTTTCATTTTTCTGCATTCTGTTAATTTTCGATATCTTACGACTTACGCTATATTTTATTCATCGAACTACAACGTATCTTACTTTTCTTTAAATAAACAATTATACCTATACACTGTTGCATTATAAACTACGCGAATTAAATCACATTTACTCGTGATTGCAGGTATTTCATTGAATCAAGTCGATTTCTAATTTCCGAACTACCAACCTAGACATGAAGCATCTTATCGCAGTCGTTAGCACGATGTTGGTTCTTAACTTAGAGCTTTGCTATGCAAGGAAGAGCAAAGAATGCGTTCGTTGCGATGGAACGTATGGTGAATGGAATACATGGAGTAGTTGTGGTGGAGGAGACTGCCATAAACTAGACGGGATGTAAGTAAAAAGAATTATCCACAAAGTTACTCAAATGCTTACAGTCGAGTTGCAGAAATTATTGCAGTGTGTGGATAAGTAGACATGACTTTTGGTTGTCCATTTTATAGCTTTTAGTGTCGGTGTAACAGATCAACTCTGGCTTAAACCTCACATCCCCCGATGTGCTTCACTGTTGATCCTCCCCCATGTAGAATATAATTAACCCTACTAACATTGAACAATGTATATAATGCGGTTAATTCTTTATAGACAAACCCGTTCACGTCCATGTATTGTTTCTAATGACGTCACAATGTGCCGGTCACGTGAATCCCGACCATGCGTCAACAAAGCGTCTTGCCTCGGGGAGTGGGGAAGATGGTCCATGTGGGGTGGATGCATTAAAGTTAACGAAAGGTTAGTGGCTCGATGTTTCTAAAGTATATTAGATTTTTAGGTTTGATTTGGAACATTGTCGTTTATCTCACGAATTGGTACACTGTTTGTCGTTTATTTCGCGAACCGGTACACTGTTTGCCGTTTATCTCATGAACTGGTACACTGTTTGTCATTTATCTCAAGCACCGGTTTACTGTTTGTCATTTATCTCAAGCATCGGTACATTGTTTGTCACTTATCTCACGAACCGCTACACTGATTGTCACTTGTCTCACGAACCGGTACACAGTTTATTATTTATCCCACGAACCGGTACTTTGTTTATAAGTTACTGGGATACCTGGTACTGTGTTGAAGTTTATTCCACGAACTGTCAATCTTTAATCTCTGCCCACCGTATAGCGTGTCACGGATAGTTAAGACAACAACAATAATTACGAATTCTTCTTATTTATTCACTTTGTGTGAACTCTCGTAGACCAGACGTCCTGGGTCCTGCTATGAATAACGTCTAAAGTCTAGACATTCTTGTTGCTTAAAAACAGTATCATAAAAAAAGTAAATAAGTCATCAAAATATCCAAAGATCCTGGTCGTGTAAATTAATTAAAAACTGTATATCGGAGTCGTGAGGTTATCGTTTTATAATTCTTTGAATGTTCTTTGTTGACTACCAAATGGGACAAGAAGTTAGAATGAAAAGGTGTCCCATCTTCCCCCCCTATTATACAAGGTTAATATTTTAGCCTATATCCGCAGGTTGTGCAATTTACACATGTCACACGTGTCCCAGCTTTACAATACTAGTCCTAATTTGGGTGGGTGAGGTTTTGCAGCGTGCTATGCCATGGACCAGGATAGTTGCCCCATTTCCCCAATATTAATGGCACCACCATATTTAGTTACCATATTGGTTACACCTACTGCATATAATAGAGTTATCTCCATATAGTATTATGTCATAGTTGCATATGTTGTGAGCTGCAGACTTTGTACCATAATGGCGTAATATCCTTTCAAACCCTTTTAATCGGCCCTTTGGCGACCGCCATTGTGACGTAATCACACCGGAAACAATCTGCGGTCTTAATAACCGGAAGTGGCCAAAGTAGCGCGGGATCAATTCGATTGTTTATCGCGCTTTTCTCTATGACGTCACAGTGTATAAAATTTCCGCAAATGTACGGTTTGGAATTTTAAGTTATGACGTCACTTTCTTTTTCCGTAAACTTTACGTCATAATTATTCCATATGGTGTCTTATGTTGCAGGCCTGTCTCAGGTGTAATTCACTAAAGACCATAACCTTATGGTACATTCTATTCGGCGTGATAAACACTACACGGTTAACGACTATATTAATAACCTTACATTTATACCAAGGCAAGAGGACATTACTAAATATGTTTGTTTAGTTTTTTCCAAGAAAGTTACACATGCGGTAACGCGTATATAAGCGGGCACGGGTTGCATGTGTGGAACAGAACACCTGTGGTATAACGAGTGTAGTTGCCCCGCCACGCATTTCATTCATTCATTTATTCATTACTAACTATATGCATATCCTTCAGTTCTACAGAATGCCAGAAGCAACGATATAGATGGTGCCAGGGTATGCAAGATGGCCAGCGTAGTGATATCGGTTACTTGATGTGTTTTGGGGGTAAGGAGGCTTCTGAAGATACGAAAGAATGTTTTGAAGGTCCTTGTTCTAACACTCAGGTGAGATTGACGTGTTATTGCGGTGTGTGGGAATTTACAATGGGCTATAACATGTATGGATAAGAATATTAATAAACCTCATGCTTACTGTCGGGTTGTAACATGGATGTTTTTCTTATACACAAGACTTGCACGGCGTATTCATACACCTCATGCTCACCGTCGAGTTATAACACGGGTGTCCCTATACATACACAATGCCTATATATACATACACAATGCCTACACAAACAAATCGTTTGTTTATTTCCAAATAGTAGTGTGTATTGTTATTACGGATATAGTTGTTACGTCACAATGCCACCAGTGACAGTGTCAATGAATCAAAATCGACAACAATAAACAATAAGCATTGTTTATCGGGATGGTGCATCATTACAAAGGACACTTCACATTAACGTAACACTTGACATTAAAACGTAATAGTAGCGAACAACAAATTGTGTAATGACCATGGCGTTAGTAATGCATATTAAGCCAAACGTTTATTTACTCGTGAACGTCTGAATAAACATGTTCTTTCTTAGACACTTTAATAATCGTACGTAACACTTAATTTCCAAGTATACAAAACATGCTCATACGCAAATAAGGTTCTATAGCATGGAGCGCCATCCGGCTTGAGCTGTAAAGGCCTGTAGAGAGCTGGCCCATTACCGACAAAGAAAAACTACTAAAAATAATTATAAGAAAATTTACGTTCATTTCATGTTAAAGGTTGTATTATTTAACAAAATCGGAGATTTATAAAATTCTTGTCGTTACTAGGTTACCAGTGACGTAAAGCCAACTGTTTTCGGAATTGAAAACCCGAAACAGATGGTTCCGGTTCGTCCGAAGTTGTATGAAAGCACGGATGGAAAGAAGACGGGTACAGGTTCACGATTTGAGGGAAAACATACAACTTTGCTTATTATAGGCGTGGGTTTTGGAAGCCTTGTTGTGGGAGGAGTTGTCATGTTATTTGCCATCCGTGTCAAGCGTCACAGGGCAGCGAGGCGTAAATATCCACGCGGAAGTCACCGTGGCCGGAAGAATTTGCTGAGTGTGAGTTTTAGCACCGGAACTGATGCTACTGGCAGTGAAAGGTTCTCACCTACAACGCAAGCTACAGTGGATGGCAACGGGGATTTCGAGCTCTTGTCACGCCACGATTACAACCCCTCCCGCCCCTTGGGGTCCAGTTCAAGTAGCATCACTAACACGCCATCAACCAGCGGAGAATCTTCACATAGCGGTGTGAACACGAACCTGTTGCAGGTGCCGAGAGAAAACTTGCACGAGAACGTGTATTGGGAGATCAATGATTTAAAACGGCCATCGGGAACAGAACGGCCCTACAGTTTCGCAGACGACCGTGGCCCACATACAAGTAATGGGGTTTCCATACCCATGGCCCATGGAGCACAGGGCGCGCTGCAGAAACATAAGATCCACAGGAATCGACTAAACGCACAAAACTTGTCGCCTGGCGATGCGAAAATGGTCGACAATGTTCTTTACAAAAGTATTGGCACTTAATATAGCTGTCGCTTTTTTCAACTATTGCGCTGTAACGCTAATTTTGTAGCTCTCTTTACCATACAGTGTTCAATGTGAAAGAATCAGTTTTTCCTCAAACAGCGTTGCTAAAATGTGACATTACCGTTTTAAATAACGTGTTGAAGTAACAAGCCATAGCTGGACTGCATACCAGGTCACGTAGCGTGTAACGTCATACGACCCCACCCATATGGAATAGAATATAATTCCTGTTTAATTGATAAGTTTGAATTTATTCTACTGGAAGACCTATTTTCAATCCACTGTTTTGCTTGGAGAGTGAAACGTTGGCCGTACAGCATAAATACATGGGTGAACCATACCATTGAAGCATCGAATACTACCATAGGTGGTGAAGTTTTAAGTTCGATTCCACCAATATATTTGTATTTCTTCCTTCGTTTTGTATTTTGAGTCATTTTGTATTGGATCCTTGAGCATAATGTGTTCCGTATTTGTGCAATTAAATTGTAATTAAAATGATTCAACCGATTTAGTTTTTTTACCAGGTTACAAATTTTTTTATTGTAAAAAAAAATGTTGACAGAAAAAGTGTTATATAGTAGGGTTGGGGAGGATGGAACACCTGTTCATTCTATATTTTCGACCCATTTGGTAGTTTAAAAAGACAATTCCAAAATATTTAAAACCGTATCCTCACGACTTCCGCAGAACTCTGTTAATTGCTTAAAACGATCAGGATATTTAAATATTATGTGCTAATGAAGGTGTCCCGTCTTTTAGATCCCTTTACAAATATCCATTACAGTTAGAGGTGTCCGGAGTCAGAAATTTTGGACTCCTGCTCCAATCCGACTCCGAAACTTTTGACTCCGACTCCGCTCCTGCTCCGAAATTTTTTTTAAAAATCAAATCCGACTCCGCTCCTGCTCCGAAAAAAAATTGTTTGTTTATTTAATGCAAAACTATGTTATGAAAACACAAGTCTGGTACATTATGTACATAAATTCAGATTTATTTGAACACAAGTAACAACAGTAAACTTTATAAAACACAAGTAACAACAGTATTAAAAGAACATTTATAATAAAAGTGTGGCATTTTAAAAATAACAATTATAAAACTTAAAAATTAATTGTTTTCTGCACTGTTTAAAACAATAAGTGAATCTAGTGAAGAAGCAGATAATTGGGACCTCTTTTTGGAAACAGTATTCCCACAAAAACTAAATGCCCAAACTTCACTTCTCCGGCTGTCGCATTTTCTTTCTACTAATTTATTGACTTCGTATAACTTTAAAATCTCAACTCGCTGGTTATCCATTTTGCGAATAATAACTTCTGCTCGAAACTCCTACTTTACTATCCTGCTCTGCTTTTTTAAAATACAGTAAAATGTTTAAATGACAGACAGCGCTTAATGAGGCCTTAATGGTCATTCTACTCCCATGCCCAGCGTAACAATGAGATAAGTTTCGTCACAATTCCCTGAAGGAATTGAACAATAAAGTCTCAGCCGGTTTAAATCCCATGAGATTAAGGAAATTTAGCAAAATTTACTGTGTATGTATGAAATTCCGTTAAGAAGGCATATTTAAACCCGACTCCGGCTCCGCTCCGGCTCCTGTTTATTTTAATTTTTTACGACTCCGGCTCCGCTCCGGCTAGGCCAAATGTAGCCGAGTCCGGCTCCTGTAGGAGTCCGACTCCGGCTCGTGGACACCTCTAATTACAGTATCTACAATCTTATAAGATGTCGATGCAATAGGTGATTCCCCTAAAACGCAGCTTCTGTTATGAAGTGGGGATTAAAATTTTTCAATTTATTGATTTTTCGATCGATATTTTTTACCGTGATGGATTTTTAAAGGTAAGCAACGCTAGCCTACATGTTAAGATGTTATTTTAACATTGTTTTGCCATAATAATATTGTCCTAACTACTATATAAATAAAGTTCCATTTTAAAAACTTCCACTGTTAATGCATTTCGGTATTTGTATATTCTATGATAATATAATATAGTTTAATTTAAAACCGAAATTATAAAGATTAAATGTAAAGCCAAGTATTTATATATAATATGTTTAGAAAAAATGGTGCTAGTGAAGAATCTCTCCCCCCCCCCTACCTTATTTGCTAACCACTAACCCCTAACTCCTAGGTTAGGGGGTTAGTGGTTATAGGCCATAGGGGTTGGTTGTTATAGGGGTTAGTGGTTAGAAAATAAGGTGGGGGGGAAGATTCTTCCCTAGCACCAAAAAAAACTACTAAAACTATGTTTTTTTTAATATCTAATATCTTTAACTGCCAAAACATCAAATGGTCTATTATGTCAAACTGTCTTCGTAACAGTTAAAATAGACTGTATTTTTATTTTTCATTTCATTTTCCAGTTGTACTCAATTTTCCAAAACCACAATTAAAATGCTGGGAACAAAACCATTCGTTTCAAAAAGTTTCACCCACTTGCGAGGGGTGAATTCAAATGAACAAAGATATCACCATCAACATGACTTCCAGCTTGGTTCAATGCATTGGTTGGCTTCATGGAGACAAGCTGCGGTTTATAAAAGAAGAAGATATACAAGAATGCTGAAGGTAAATGTGGTAGTCGACAAAAAGTGTGTATACAATATTTCTATTCTATGTGGATGAAGTCGTGACACTCAATGCAACAGGAGTTTTCAACATTTTTCGCACAATGTGAAAACAATATGCTCGTGGAATAGGTGCACATTTAAATTTAGCGACCTGCACATTGTGCTTGAAACACGAAAAATGTGCACATTTTTAACGAGCACATTTTTTCTTAGATTGTTTTTTATTAATATCAATATTGCAGATGTTCATTGCAATTGCTCTTCTCTTGACTTGTATGTTCAATCTTAAGTTGCTAATAGACGCAAAGTTAAAATATGAGCAACATAAAGCAATGTTTGTGTATGGTAAGTTGTGATATATTAATATGTGGTTACCAATATTGTAAAGGCAGACATTGCAATTGTATATTCTTTTATAATCTGTATTATTCTTCTGTTTGATTACAATAATAAAGATGTGAGCAAAATAATCAATATATAGAAAAAAAACAGTTTGTACTTTGTAGATTTAAATATTATAATGTTTTTATTTGAAACATAGTTTTTGTATGAATAAAAGATTTTTGCAAAAGTAACGTAGCATTATAGCAGTGCGTTACTTTCACAGCTGTTTAACGCGCAAAACATCAATTATGATGTTGTATTTGAAATTTCTATTTTCACAGACATTGACGTAGACATAGACGACGTAGCATATTTCCATAGAAGCATGCTTGAACAAAAACCAACTGTTGATTCAATTAACTTAGAGGTAAATACTGCTGATAATAGGCACCTAACATGAGTATGTAGGGTATGCTTGTATTTCCTAGAAGCCTAGAAAAGTGCCCTTGTGCAAAATATGCATGAGTGCACCAATACAAATATGTATTCAAGGGTGCATCACAAACTTGTCACACTAAACAGATACATTTTACAAAAACTTGATATTTTGTTTCGTTTTTTTAGCTCAGTTTACTTTTTATGTAAACAGGAGTTCAGCACAACAACTTTAAGGGTTCGCCAATCCAAAAAGGTTAAATGACACTGCCCTAAAATCATTATGATAGGCTATCCTATGTTAAAAATTTGGATGCACATTCCACCTATTAAAGGCAATACCTTGGGCATATGATATGGCCTAAAGGTCACCCTTTTTTTCCAAAAAAAGGTCAACTATGCTGCTGATTCATTGTCCTATTACTCAACACTTTTATTATTTTTATTTTCAGCTTGTTTCAAGTAAAAACCTTGTGTCAGTAAAAGTGAACAACAAGTTAGTTTACGAGGATCAACAGGCTGAAGCTGGGAGAGGAATTCATGTGGTTGTGTTGAACCAAGCTAATGTAAGTGGGAGTGTGGCAGGCTGCATAGTATGTATATTTTGTATAATACTTTGGGGTGAGATGGATACAGTCAACACCTAAATCCCATGTTTGATAATTGTGTTTTTAACAATTAATGAATTAACAAAGTAGTTTCAGAGTAGTGAGGATATGCTTACAGAGTTCCAACGACGACACCTTTAAATGTGGTTCCTAATATTTAAAAAGCTAAGTGTTTGACATAAACAATGTCATGTCATCCTAGATTTTACTAAAAAAAAACCATATTTTACCATGCATTCCCTCCAGGGTGAAATGATGGGATCTCAGGTGTTTGACACCTTTATAGAAGGTCAGGATGAACTGATGATTCAATACTTGAAGGCAATTAATGACGAGAATCGAATGATTGCGTTTGCTGTGAAGGTAATTATGACTATTCTGGTTTTGTTTCTATTCTATGCAGTTAAGACCTTGTAGTGTGACTGTGTGAGGAGACTGATATCCCATGGGACCTGAGATTTAGTTTAATCTCATCTGTTTTTAAATATTTAACAAATTTATCAAATTTTTGAATGAAAGTTTATACAGTGGACCCAAAATAATACCTTGAAATAGTTGCACTGTTTTTAAAGTTTTTAATTCAGTTAAATTGTATTTGGCCAACATTTTTTAACCCTGCTTTTTTTAAACATTTTTAAATGAATAAAATGTTGAAGTACCACTTATAAATTTAGTTTTGGCTTTTGTACAAATTAACACCAACCTGTAAAAATCCAAGTGTTCCTTTATTTTGTTTTTTTTAGGATGAGGCGTCAATGAACTTGGGACGAAAAACTAAAATTTATCTGGAAACACTGGGCAGCAAAATGGTTGGTAGATTGGGTTGGAGAAGTACTTGGGTGATGTTGTGTTATAATAATGGTAAGTTGTGATGTCATAATGGTAAAACAATATGATAAATTGTTTTTATTATAAAATTTTATGGGTTTAATGATAAATGTTATATAAATTGCTGATTAAATTGTGAGTTGTTAATCAATCAAAAAATTAATAGTTTAATAATATATATAATTAATTTATAGTACTGTGGTGGAAGATGTGACACCTTTAGCACATATTATCCAAATATTCTGATCGTATTTTAAACAATTAACACCAGTCTATGGGAGTCGTGAGGAAATGGTTTTATAATTCTTTGAATTTTCTTTGTTGACTACCAAATGTGACAAGAAAATAGAAAAATAGGTGTCCCATCGCCCCCACTCTAATATATATATATTTCCAAATTTTGCTTCATTTGAAACATTTACTCATTCTGCTTAAAATTTGACTTACATCTACACTTGGTTTAGGTCAAAGCTTGTTGGCCATATAGCCGTATAGCCATATGTTAAGTGTTCCGTTGGAACTGGAAGTGTTAAGTTACCAGTATGACACATTCTTGTGACTTGGGCACAAGTATTTTGTAAAGCATTGCTATTAAACTGTATACCATCATGGTACTACCAGTACCATGTCACATTAATTTGTAAAAAACTTTGGCATTTTTAGCATGGTATGGTTCAAATTAGTTTCATTTTAAAATATGGCCAAAACAATGCTTTTTTTAGTTTAATAATTTAAAATTACGCCATAGTGGGGTTTGGTAAACTTGTAATATTAAAATCAGGATTTTGTTTGATTATGCAGTGTATAAACCTATATATGATTTTATAGTTGTTCATTTCAGGGTTGTATAACGTCATAATTCTCAATGCTGAGGTATATCGTTATTACACTGTGCGACATTATAGTATTGAATTGTCAGCTTAATGATGTCATAATAATCATGTGTGTCATCACAATCATAGGTCAACTAATCAATGAAGAAATGAAATCAACAGAAGTTAACAACGAATGGGCACAACCTATTCACATGCATGCTCATGTTAAACCATTGACAGTGAAGGGTAAATTATAATTATATGTGTCATGTATGTTGTTCTGTATAGGCAAGGTCCTATGGAAAGGCATGCCTTGTAATTTAAGCCACAGTTAGCCCATAACCACATAATATACATCATAATACAAATATGCACTACATTTTTTACGTACTATACTAGTTGTAATATATTTAGGGTTAATGGGCAAAGTCTGGCCTAAATCCCAGGTTCTCACGGACCTCACCCATACAGAATAGAATAGCTGTATTACATAACATGGGTACTGTCAAACATACAAGCAAAGCGGAAGTCTATTGTAATTCACATCAACCAATGAGGTTCCTGATGTTTAGCGAATATGAATTTAACTGTATTTTGTCAATGTCAGCCCCAGATATTGTTTAAAAAATATTACACCTATGAATCTATGATTTGAGTATAGACTCAACTGTGTTATAAGAATGTCACACTAAATTTTACTTAAAATTTAAAAACGTGATGTACTTACTATAAGTTAACTATCTAATTAAGTAAGTACATTTTGCACCTACAATTGTTGTAACAACATGTGAAGTTTTGGCCTTTCTTTTAGTAATGAGAAACCAAGTTTAACTTAAACACGTCAGTAAAACCGAAACAATGTAAAATGTAATAATGATAATTGAACTGCCCTAATGTGTTATTTGATAATTGAACTGCCCTAATGTGTTATTTGATAATTGAACTGCCCTAGTCAATGTTATTTGATAATTGAACTGCCCTAGTCAATGTTATTTGGCAATGTAACAAGTGACTTATTAATTACCACTTGGTGACGCTATAGCATGGAAAGGAAAACGTAACATCATAACACAATAATGATTTTCCACACCTTTCTACATTATACAGATTATTCTTCATGCAAGTGGTTGGATTCAATCGAAAGTGATCGTCGTCGAGAGTTTTGTTCACGATACGAGGGATATGGTTCACTATGCGATTGCCAACATCCACAAGAAATTAGTTTTCCCATGAGAAAGTTGGAAAATAATCGAATTTATGACGTTCCTGTTGCTGTAATTGCCAGTAATCGACCACAATATTTGTACAGGTAATATGTGGTGTTGGTGTTTTATTCTGTAAGGTTGAAGTCTTTAAAAAGGCACAACTGAGAAATGGAATATAGATATATTATCAAATTGAGACAGCACTTAGGGACAGGGTGCTACCATCTCTTCACTGAGGCAATTAATAAACACCTAATAATACAGATTCTATCCTAAAAGGATGAGGTCTTAAGTAAAGTACACCTGGGACCTGGGATGTAGGTTTATTAGCCCAGTACCCCAAATACTAAAGGGTGCTACTATCTATACACCACTGAGACACAATCGCTAATAAATATACTATTCTATAAGAATGGGGTTTTCAGTGAGGTAAAACTGAGACCTAGGATGTAGGTCTACTACCCCAGTACCCCAACACCCAGGGTGCTACCATCAAAACCCCACTGGGGTACTTTATATACACTCAATATATATACTGCTTTATTGCTCATGGTAAAAAACTCCTGTAAAAAAAATAACTTTTGTTACGGCCAGTAAATGATATCTTTTTTACGAATGTTGATTTTATTTTTGACAGGATGTTAAGATCGTTGTTACAAGCAGATGGTGTGAACAAAAACAACATCATTGTGTTTATTGATGGTCATTTTGAGGTAAGATGTTTGTTTCTACTTATGCTTCAAATCGACCTAAAAATATCAGCATAGCGTTTTTTATTCATTAAGACTTTAACCATGTATGTTTACTTACACTTTTTGTTAAGTTACTAAAATCAAACTTAAAATAAATTGAAATTAGATTATGGTTTTTGACCCCTGTACTTTACTACTTTTTTAATAATTAAAAGAAAGAAAAGTAGTGTGTATTAGAAAAAAAACACATAACTCCACCTTTTTCAGGAAATACTGGAAAATTATATATTTTACAAAAAAAATGCAAAACATGATTGAATCTCAAAATTTAAAGTCTGGAGCTTTTTAACTAAATAATGAAATATAATACAGTTAAGTTCTTCTAATTAAACTCCAATTAATTTACCCTATCTTTCCCCTAGGAAACAATGGAAGTGTCCCGCTTGTTCGGGGTTAAGGGGATTTACCACACCCCATCTGGGGTAAAAAGTTCGCGGATATCCCAACATTATCGATCTAGTTTATCCGCGACCTTTGATCTCAACCCTGATGCAGAGTTTATGATCATTATTGAGGAAGATCTTGATGTTGCTCCCGATTTCTTCAGGTTGGATGTTGGTGCTTTTTCTAATTAAACTAATTTTTTCATAACGCCTTTATGGGTTGTCTATGTTGTCAGCCATATACTATAAATACAATAAAAATATTTACTCGCAAAGTTGTAGGGTTTTCTAAGTTATCAGCCATATATTACTAACCCTAAGTACTATAAAAATCACCCAAAAAGTTATATAGATTTGTAACTTGTAAGCAGGCACCAGATGTATGAAACAGAACACCCGTGTTATAAATGCTGTCGTTTTCCAGCCACCCCAGGTTATATAAGGTATAGATTCATTTAAATACTGAAAGTTGATTTTTTATTCCAGCTACTTCAACCAGGTGTTTCCACTTTTTCAATCCGATGATTCAATATATTGCGTGTCTGCATGGAATGACCATGTAAGTTGATTGTATTTCAATCTTTGTTTATTGATTTTGGTGTTTTTACTTATTTCATTACTTTATTTTAATTATTGTTGTTCATTTTTTTTTATTCCTTCCTTGTATATTTATATCTTCTTTTTTCTTTCTCTCCTAACTTTTTTCTTTTTTTCCCTTTCTCTCCTTTTTCATTCTCTTCTTTTCTTCTCTCTTCCACTACCACCACTCACCCCAACCACCCCCTACACAGGGCTACCATCACTCAAGCGAAGACAACAGTTTACTTTACCGTGTTGAATCCATGCCAGGGTTAGGATGGATGCTAAGAAGGTCATTATTTGTCGAGGAACTTGAACCGAACTGGCCCGGACCAGAAAAGGTTGAAATATTTTTGTCGTTTTATCTTTTACAAAAAATATATTTTTTTAGTTTTATTTTTTTACTCTTATTAGCTACAAAATGATTACTGCCACATTTTGTTGTATTTTTATCCAAATCTGGGGTGATATTGTTAAAATAGAGTTACACAGGTCACAGTCTCATAGTCATTATTTAGATTATGCAGGAAACCTTATTGATTATTGTGGCAAATACTGTATAATTTGGTTTTGCTTGTTAGTATAGACACCTGACAGTAGGGTAAATGCTTATTTCATGTAAACTGCAAGTTAAAACATAAATTGACACCCTTGTTTTAAAAAAGTGACATATCACCCTAGATACCCTTAACACACCTATGGCCCTCCACCTTGTAAAAAAGGCCATGAAAAAGCTGTTATGCAAAACGTTTTTCTTCACATTAATATCTTAGCCATGGGACTGGGACATGTGGATGCGACATCCAGAAATACGAAGAGGAAGAGAATGCATCATCCCTGATGTGTCGAGGACTTTTCATTTCGGAACATCGGGAGTAAATATGAACAATTACTTTCATCGACTTTATTTTCAAAATCATCGAATTAATGAAGAAAGAAATGTCAAGCTAAAAGTGAGTTTTAGATTTTTTTCTTCAATTTAAAAAAAATTAAATTTAATGTTTGCTTAAACATGTTTATATAAGTGACTGCTTACACCCTGTACCTGCTCAAAACTATATAGCGTACCATATGTATATATAGTAGCGTGGGGGAAGATGGGACACCTTTTCGTTTAGTTTTCTCTTTCCATTTGGTTGTAAACAAAAAACATTCAATGAATTGTAAAACCGTATCTTCACGACTTCCATAGACCGTTGTTAATTGTTTAAAACACGATCCAGCTATTTGGATATTATGTGTTAAAGGTGTCCCGTCTTTCCCCACTCTACTATACACTTTTTATTAATGTAGTCTTTTATTACTATTGTGAATAATAAACGTATTAACTTTTATTTGTCTCTGCGATTATGCTAGCGATGACTAAACAACATTTCAAACGAAAAGATAGGTAATAGCAACTAAACAACAGTTGTTAAAACATGCTTACAGTTAAAAACATATTTATATTTGATTGGAAGAAAATAAGCGAAAATGTAGTAAACCTGTTTTTTCCACAGAATGTTTCACTTTTATCAAAAGATAATTACGAAGTTTTAATGCACAAGCTTATTATGAGGTCGTCGTTACTTGACCACACGAGGTCACCATGCGATGATGATTTCGTCTCACCAGCATCACCTAGTGGTCAATCGTATGTCGGTTTTTTTAAGTAAGTAAAATGTTGACTTTGTTTTTTTTTCTTAAATTATTACAAAAATCGATTTTTTTTTTTCTTTTTACATTATTACGGCAACCTACATATCTTTATTTCTTCTTGTTTATCTTAAGAATTATTGCTGTTGGTTAAGTCAATTTGGGTTCATATTTAAAGTCAATTGGGGCATATATTTTGTCCCTAGTAGTATGTTATTAGACTATAGTATCATTATTTGGAAAAACACGACCATTTTATGTGGTGGCTTCATACACCTATTGCCTGCAAGGTCCAAATATAAATATATTAAAACTATGAAGATTCCCACATAGATTAGAAATAAGTTACAACTATGCAAGTTTACCATGTTTGTATAAGTTAAAACTATTTTCACTTGTATTCCATATCATTATCATGCTTGCATATAGTACTAACCTTGACGTACAAACTACTTTGGCAACTAAAACTTTATTTCTTTCCAGAATGGATGACGCAAACCAAATGACGGATTTTCTTGCGATTTTAAAATGTTTAAAACTTTGGGATTTAGACGCACGAGGCTTACATAAAAGTTCGTTTCGGACGTTTGTTAATCATAGACATCTTATATTTGTGGGTTATCCTGCGTCACCGTATAGCTTATATAAACCTGTGGGATTGGAACTACTAAAAGTTGCTACAGATAAGAACAGATGATACGAAAGGTACTGTGTATGTTGTTAATATTATAGATATCAATTTTACTGAGTTAATTAGTCAATTTTTAAGTACATCATATATTGCTTGCCATCTAGTTTTTAAGTCTGTAGAATTTTTTTGCCAAAATTTAAAAAGGATGAAATTTTCTTAATATCTGCGTGAATTCTGCATTTTTTAGTGGAGAAAGAAAAAGTTTAAATTTCAAAAAATTTAACTTCAATCATTTAATGACAAATTTAAAATAGATTAATTAAACAAAATTATTTTTTTCTGGATTTTACTCTTTTATAAACTAACACACATAAACCAGAACTTCATATTTTGCACCAAATTATTGCTGTCTTTTTGTTATTATTCTTCTTCTTGTTTTTCTTCTTGTTACTGAATTGCCAAGTGAATCTGCTTGTTGCTACTTATGTGTTACTTAAAGTGCTTTCTGCAATTTTCAGTTTTACCTTGATGGGTGTGAACTTTACAGATCAAACTATGTTATTTATTTTTTTAACTTTTTGCAACATACTCGTTTTTTTGCAAAAAATCATCTCGCAATTTTTTGACCGATTTTTTCGATAAAAATTTTTTTTGTGTAAATTTTTTTTTGGTATTTTTCTGAACAATATTATGCTATATGTGGTACATCATAACAATGTTGTGTTAACGATCCCCAGATGAACTTTTATTTAGAATTGGTGATTTTAACCCAGCGGTTCAATTTTTGAACCATGTTTTAATCTAAGTGTTTAAACACCATTTATTTATTACACAATAACTTTAAATGTGTTAACACAACTGTATAATTTTTGCATAGGCATTAAAAGGCTCATAAAATAACAGTAAAACCAACCATTATATAGGATTCTTATATTTTATAATTCTTAAAAAAGCGTTTTTCTGAAACGGTCACATGACACGACTGCTTCGTGCAATCCTTATACACACAACTATCCATGCTTTATGGTTCTTTCTTTATCTTTAAATAAAAGTGAAGGTTTCATATTTGTGTTATTTCCTCGTGTCCGCTGCCAAGCTCACTGTTTTTTTTTAATGAGTAATACTTATAACACGGATGTATTGTTTCAAATACTCATGCTCACCGCCACGTTTTTTACGACTTTTTAAAGTCTAAAACTATTAATCACTGCCGCTGCAACAATTGCCGCCAAAAGTTTTTGTCTAAAGACATACCCAAAACAGAATCATAGAAATAATGAATGCAAAAGACCTTAACAAGGTATGAAAATCACCTGCTTGAAAACTTAAAACTGTTTGAAATCTGCCAAGAATTTAACCCAGTGTCCAATATCAATTAATAAACCCTGTAATCAACTAAGTTCATGCCCTTGAACGTTATAATTAATATCAAAGCACTTTGTTCTAATTGGCGCGTATTCACCACAAATACAAAGTGGCTAGCGCGCCTGCCTCCAGCTCAGAGTTGACGGTTCGAGGCTCGACGCTGCCACCAATATATGTTTTCTTGAAAAAGTCACTTAACGGCAATTGCTCTATAGTGGTCACTAATGGGCTGTCTAAACTGGTAGGCATACAAAAAAAACATTAATATGCACGACGTGTAAAACACAGAACACCCGCATTTTAACGACCGTCGTTGCCATCAAGGATAAATAAGTTATTTAAACAGCTAGATGACGCTATGGAGCACCTTGTTTTATTACGAAACAATACACCTGTGCAGTAGACAATGAAGCACCTTGTGACGTCATAAGGAACTTTCGAACAAATCGCTCTTTGATTCGCGAGGATTCATAAACTTGTTTGTGACCAAACAACGCTTATCTTCCTCGCGCGAAACAAACATAAAATGTCAAAATTGGGTTTTCGCGCTTGGAGCGAAACACGTAATAATACGGACATTCCAAGAATAATCCGCGTATTATAAAAAAAAATACTTCAACATTTTTTTACAACTTAGATAACTTGGATAAAATCAAACAAATAAAAAATGGAATTAACTTAATTAAAAGTGACGTCGAAACCACGTGACACAAATCACAATAAACATATTCATCCGCCAGCGGGTTGCCAACGTCGAACAATACTTCCATTGTTATCGTCTGTGACGTTATAGGCCATCGTTTTCGCGACCGGAAAGCAATTTTTAGAAAATTAAAAAAAACATTTTTTTGGTTATTTTCCCTCATTCGATCTTTGACAATGGGGCATGACGTCACAATCGGCTTGATCGCTGCCGGCCCAATAGCGACCGTAGTTGGTGCAGCGGCATCGACGGCAGCCATTGTCTATTAGAACTGTTTGTCCTGAAGGAATGACACGACCACCGGCAAAGCAGTTGGGACCTGGGAACAGATTAATTGGACATACAGCAGAATGTGGGGAGACGTGACACCTTTACCACATAATATTCAAACATTCTGATCGTATTTTAAACAATTAACAACGGTCGTGAGAAACGGTTTTAAAATTCTTTGAAACTATTTGGTTTATTACCAATTATAGGACGAGAAAATAGAATGAAAAGGTGTCCCATCTTCCCCCACCCTACTATAAATTTTGATTCATTTCTTCGAATGCGATTATAAAGATTAAATAAATTATACCAAATAGAACATATAAATAACAGCGCAGATAAAAGTCGATATAAAATGACTTCTAAACCTAAATACAATGAGTATTGATTAATTAAAATGAATTAATATGTAACCGAAAGAAAAAGTGAGTATAAAGATAAATATTTGTTACTGCACGGCCTACTAAAGATATCTCTAGTAGGCCGTGGTTCCTGGGACTGGATTCGAACCTATTGACCTTTTGGTCTTTAACAGTTGTAAGAATGTATGGCCGCTCAAAATTAGCGCAATGAAAAATTTCACGCGGCGTCTTTTAATTATTGCTGCAAACTCGCGTTCGGTTTAGTCTTAGTTTGCTACCAAATAGCCAATGAACGCTTGTCGCGAATGAAGAAGTAGCAACGTCTTGTGTTTATGTAAACTGAGATTAGTCCGGTTTTAGTTTATGTTTTAGGATGAAAGTAACAGTTCTTTATATATAGTTTATACTTCGTTATATTCTTGGCTTATTCCAGATATTTAAGGCAAATAGAAACTGAATTGTATGTAAACGATAGGTGTAGCGATCGCATTTTATAAAGAAATATTTAGTAAAGTAGTTTAGGGTAAAATGGATTCTTTTTCATTCTATTTTCTCGTTCCTAAAGGCACTAACCAAATAATATTCAAATAATTATTAAACCATATCCTGGCGACTCCCATAGACCGTTGTTAATTGTTTAAATCACGATTAAGATATGTGAACATTATGTGCTGAAGGTGTCCCATCTTTACCCACAGTACTGCTTTACACTAGTTCAGATTTCAGGCGGAAGCAATTCAATTTAATGCAATTTGAGTTTGAAACGTCTGCCAATTATCGAAACGCCGTTCCAGAGGCCCGAGAAATCGTTCAGTTGTGAAAGATGGGACGCCTTTTCATTCTATTTTCTCGTACATTTTGGTAGTAAACAAAGAACATTCAAAGCATTATAAAACATTGTCCTCGCGACTTTCATAGACCGTTGTTAATTGTTCAAAACACGATCAGGATATTTATATATTTTGTGCTAAAGGTGTCCATCTTCCCCCACCCCACATCTTCCCCCACCCCACTATATTATGTGCTAAAACTGTCCCATCTCAGCACCCCACAGTACTGCATGATCTTTGCTATCGCTTTTAAAAAGATAAATATTATCATTAACATAACGTTTTTACAGATATAACGTTCTACTATGCATACATTAAGCAGTGTTTCCAAACATATTTTACCTTCCGGACATACTGGGCAGCACTGGTCAGGAAGCCTAATAGAATCAATGCACGGGGGAGGTTCGCAATCAGCCACACTACAGTAAGCCCTTCCGTTGGTTTCGCATTTACATAAACGGCAAGGAGAAGTCTGTATGGTAAGTAGGTGTTACTGGTATGTAGGATATATATAGGCCTATTAGGGTGGGGGAAATGGGACACCTTTTCATTCTATTTTCTTGGCCCACTTGGTAGTAAACAAAGAATATTTAAAGAATTATAAAACCGTATCCTTACAACTCCTATATACCGTTGTTAATTGTTAAAAATGCGATCATGATACTTGGACTAAAGTGTCCCGTCTTCCCCTACTAAAGTGTCCCGTCTTCCCCTACTACTAAAGTGTCCCGTCTTCCCCCTAATGTGCTAAAGTGTCCCGTCTTCCCCTACCCTACTATATTACTCGTGCCAGAAAAATCTGACACATACTCACATTAAAATATTCCCCAACATGATAAGTCCTGTTGTTTTCATCGCATCCCTCCCTTACACACTGCACACAACACTCCCCTGCGTGTCTTGCGACTTCAATACAGCTCTCAGATAACTCTGGGCATCTCGTCACTGAGCATTGCGGCCCTGTAGAAGCACATAGACACCTCTCGCATGGATCCGATTCCCTTGTGAACATTTCTCCCACCGAAAAAATCCGATCTCCGTCCGAACAATCCCGATCGTGACGCGAGGATATTTCGGCCAAAGCTCCAGCTATGACTCGCCGACCAAACTTCAAATGCTGTGACGTCCTGCGTGTCAGATACTCGAGTTCTGACAACGACAGCGAACGATTTCTTCCGTTTTGAACCGATGAATGAAGTCTATAGCGTTGTGTGTTCGGTCTTGTGTTATTCCTCACCGGCCCACATTGCGCAAAATGCGAAACACTAAGCAGATAAAAACCAAACACTAACCCGGCTTTCAATACGTCACCCATAATAACCTGCAACGTAAATAAGAAATATAGAATGAGTTGTTAATTATAAGTATACTGAAATTTTAAAGGAATTTATTGAAAACGTAAAAAAGCTGGTTGTTTGCATTTGAAGAACTCGCTGGTAAAACTGTACTCGTATATATTTTGTTTGTTTCGCTACTAAATAGGTCTACCTAACTACATAACATCTGCTTAAACTTTTGTTCTTATATTTAAAATAGAGATAGGGAGATCATTGAATTGCAACACGTAACATGAAATATGTTACTTTCCTTCCAATTCGTATTACATATACAACTTTGCAGAATTCTGACCTATTTCTGGATATTTTTAGTCGAACCGTCAACAATGAAAGCGATCTTCGTTGAGGAACCTCTCGTTCAATGACCCGAAACTTTGCAAATAACTGGCTGGTTGATTGCCGCCTGTCAAGGTGACGAGCCTGCAAACTTCTTATCTAGCTTGACCTAAAACTGTCTTTTTACAACGCACTTCAACTTGTACTAACAAGGTATTATAATCTACACATTTTCGAAATTATAGCACAAAATAAAGTATAGTTTTTATGTAATATTTAGTCTACCCCCCACATATATCTTTATACAAAGGGTCTCAAAATTGCACCTCTCAATTGTATAATGCTACTAAATTATTCCAAAACATAAATATGGACTTATTTTCTGTTATCCGTAAAGTTACATACGTGGTGACTCATATACGCAGGCCCGAAACAGAACATTCGTGTTATAACGACTGTTGCTAACCCGCTACGCGAGGATAACCAATTTAAATTCAGTCAATCAACATAATTGTTCTGTTCACAACACCTTTCTCTTCCTATGTATAAGCTTCTACATCAAATAACATTGCTGTTAAATCTACTTAACAGATTACCATTACAACTGTAATAACTAAACTAAATTACATAGCAAGTTACCGGCGTTAGTTCTAAACTAGGTCATTCGCCACCGTTGTTATATGTAATTTGAGCATTACGCCTCAAGGGAACTTATATCTGGATGCTGTTGTTTAATTATAAACATGACCTTAGAGAATGTGTATTACTGCCGCATTATCGTTCTATTAACTATTTAAACTATTTATCAATATAAATTAAATAATTTATGATTTGATTTAACCTTTATTTATTTATTTAAACCATTTATCAGTGTAAGTTTATAATTAATTTGGTTTAGTGTTTGTTTAAACTATTTATCAGTATAAGTATAATACAAATTTGATTTGACACTTTAACCTGGTTTGACTTTTAGGTTTTAGGTAATTGAGAAAAAAACTTTGTTGACGAAAAACTATTAATGTTTAACGCATCTAAAATCTGTTGTTTTTTGATACAACTTAATATGATACAGTATTCTGTTGCTGTTTAAACTAGAACTGCCTGCTGAATTGTCCCACGTGGTCTCACTAGGAACTTGTGAAACGGAATCGCTCTGTGCGCAAATTTTCGCTATTTTCGTTCGATGATTTGGTCTCAAACATGATTTTCCGGACCACTGCACATGAACAGTACCCAGCGCTGAATAACCGATGCTAAGACCAGACAAGGCAATGACTGACAAGCCAGTACGACCCATTACCGCAGTGTTGGCTTTATGCTGCAAGGTATCGGCGCAATGAACCTAAACAAAAGAACTGCAAAAACGATTTATTTTTGGGATATTTTTGCGCCTTGAATGTGAGTTTAAATAATTTATTCATTACAATTAATCATTTAGGTCTAAAATATTTAAAGAAATTGTAAAATTCCTTTGATATTAATATAAAATTAGATTTAAATTACATATTTTATTAAATTTGACATTAATACCTTTATCACTTAATATTACACCTCTTTCTAAGCCTAGTTCAAGCAAAACGTAAACATAAAACACGGATGCGGCATTTAAGTAACTAAACACCACGAAAACACAAACTTCGGTCTAGGTTCGCCAACCTTTAATAAAGTACTCGAGTGAAATCGCGGTTTTCCACGCCAGACAGAACAGCTTTATGAGCTCTACTTTATACCGCGGCCCAGTCGTCACCAAATTTGGTTTCAAACTTCTACTTAGATTTAACGACTGCCTCCACGTTTCAGTCATTTCTCAAAGCTTTAAAATAAATCCATCAAACAAATATTAACAAAAACTTCGCCAACGGCGAGTATTTAAGTGAAGTATCAACAAAATAACGCGTAAAATAGGATTTATTTCGTCCAAAGTTATTACAGTAATGTTACAATGTTATGAAAACGCTAAACAAGAAAACTTTCAAAAACTTGGCCGCCGTTCACGCAGCTGCAAATAAAGATAAAACTATTTAAAAAGCGCGGTAAAATTTATTTATTATTTTTAAATTTCTAAATGTGACGTAACTTTTATAGAACTTTGGGGTAAGATGGGACATATTTAGCACATAGGTTCAAATAACCTGATGATGTTTTAAAAAATGTACAACGGTGCATGGGAATCGTGAGGATATGGTTTTATAATTCTTTGGACGAAAAAAGAATAAAAAGGTGTCCCATCTTCCCCACCTTTACTAGACGTTGTTATTATTAGAATTTTCAATAACGGTTCGTTCTTATGACATCACTGATGAGTTTATGACGTACCAGCTGTGGATGAAGTGACTTTATTGGAGACCAAAACGTCAGCTTGTACAGCGTTCAAACTCATGTACATGTTCTCTGCATTTGTCTGTGACGTAACAAACGTGATTGATGGTCATGAATTGCACGAGAGGTAAAACAACAATAGAATTTTGCATATTTTAAATTTAAGCATCCTGTGCAAATTTGAATAATTTTTGCATAAAAATGAGAAAACATTAAAAGCACTATAAATCTACTAAAATCGCCAAACACCGGTTTTTATCGACGGGAAATCAGATTAGTTATTTATCGGTGAAATATCTAGCGAAGCAAGCTAAAGTTTCGTGAGTTGTTTATTTGGAAACCGATAGCGAGCCTAGGAATCAACAGAACCGGATAAAACCGGTTAAAAGTGGATCCAGGATCAACGGTTGTTATTGTCAAAACATGCACAGTCTTTGTGCATAAATTTTTGATACGCCTTTTTTAGTTTTTTTGTCACTTTTGACAGAAATATCAACAGAACCGAAACAATCCGATTAAAGTGGATCTTTCCATTACGTCAATGTTGAGTCACGTTTGAATAAGGTCATAAAAATCAGGGGAATTTCAAAACCTCAGAGTTTTAGACCAACATAGGAAAACCAGCCGCTCTATTCTATTCTCTAAGGCTGAGGTCCTATAGAGCGTGGCACGTATAATGGGACATGGGGAATAGGCCAGGGTTGCCCATTACACAAGGCGCTCAGGCACCCATGATTTCAATATAAATCTTACACTTGAATGCACAAATTACACATTATTATACTTGCGTTGCGGGTAACGACAGTCGTTGTATAGCTGACAAGTTATATTACGTATATAACTTGTTGGTAACTATGCGGTATACTTACCATAAATAACTCATACAGTTGTTCACCCATAGCTTGCTTCACAGCTTCGTTCACAGAGGGGAAGATGCGAACCAAGTACTGTGGGAAACAAAAATGATATTTGGTATAAGATGGGACATGTTTTTATTCTATTTTTTCCGCCCATTTGGTAAACTAAATATTTACAGAGTTATGGGATCTTTGCAGTAAAATTACTGGGGGGTTGCAGACTGCTTTCTAAACCGTATTTGAGTATCAGTATAAAGTAAAAATTGTGGACACAAAACAAAAAAAAGACAGAACTTTTTTATCCGGCACAAAAAAAGCGCAACACTTGGCATTAGGCAACCATCGGTATGACGTCATCATAATTACGTCATAAAAGGTTGAAGTGATAAAATAGCGTCACATGTTAACTTTGACAAAGAGACAGTTATCTGGTTTTTGTCAAAATCAGTAATTTATTTTCAGATTTTATCTTTTCAAACGGACTGGGTTTAAAGCAAGCGTGACGTCGCGTAATGATAGTGACGATATAATCGTTACATTGTTCCAACAGTTAATATTTGTGACGATATAGAAGGCTTTATTACGTACATGCCCCTTGGGTGTTGGGGTATAATGGGACAAATCTGGCCTAAATCTAGGTTGTCAATTTGACACCTCACCCACAAAGAGTTAAATACGTATATACAATGCCTTAACAAATTGGTGTGCACGCGTTGAAAATATTTACCAATTACAATTCGATCTGCGTTATTCGGAAAAGTCATTAAAGAACAAATGTAGAAATAGTTACGTTGGAATGCGGTAAACAACACTGCGCGTAGATATTTCGATGTTTATTCCTTTTACAATCTAAACCAAAGCGATTTTCCTTATAGTCAAAACGCCCCTTAAAATAACAAACAAGGCCGGTGTTATGGGCGCAGGTTTAGCGTTGCTTATTTTTATTAGATAATTTAAAACACCACTAAGCGAACTTCAGATTGCATTAAGGTAAATTGCGACCAAGATAAAGCAAAAGTAGGTGCGTTTACCTCTAACGATAACGCTGCTTGTCGCTGCGTGTCTGCGTAATCCACATTTCCCATCGCGTACATTAACTGCTGTATTACACGCATGCGCAGAAGATGCTCAGCCAGGCCTGACGAATCACGTGATAGTATACCGATCGTTTTTGCGGCAGCTGCTTGCTTTATAAACGTAGGTAACGGACCTGATAGCGCTGGTGCGCCGTCTAGCGCCTCTGGAAAATAAAAATTGTGTCAAAAGATTTGTTAGGAGTATTAGTTTATGCACGGTCGTGCTTTGCTTATTCAGATGCTCCTAATTGAATATTTTATTGTAGATATATTATGTAATACAAGGACAAATCACCATCACACACTGCAATAGTTCCAACAACTCGACTGTGAACATGGGAGTGGCAACCATGGATCAGTCACTCAAGCTTACTCACACCAACAAAGTTACATGAATGAATGTAACTTACTTTATCCCATAGTGAAAAACAACAATCGTTAAACACGGGTGTTCTGTTTCATAGATGCCAGCTTAAGAGTTACCAAGTATGTTACTTTCTTGGCATTTTTTCTTGTGGGACATACAAGGTAACTTGCAATTAAAGGGGAACAAGGACACGAGGTGTATAAAACAGAACACCCAAATTATAACTACCGACAGTGCCCTACCACAAACGGATAAATAATTTACATTTATTTACTTAAGCTTTCACCCACAAATCCACACCAGCCAATTACCTGCAAGCTTGGGTTGATATTTCAGAACTTCTTCCCTGGTAGGTCTTAATGAACGAACCAACCCTTCCAACAGTTGACTCTGTATGTCGTATTCCATTAACTCACGGATGAATTCGATTGCTGGAACAATAATAAACATCGTGAGGAATGAATGTAATTTATTTATCTTCACAGAATGGGGTAATGACACTGTATTTTGTTGCATACACCTCTTGCCCACTTATGAATTACCAAAGGTAACGGTGTAATGCTGGCATTTTGTATGTGTGTGAGTGTGTTGATACACCTCATGCTCATTGTCAAGTTATAACACGGACCATGGTTGTGTCTTTATACACCCTATATACATGGTGTATTCATACACCTCATGCTCACGGTCGAGTTACAATATTGGTGTTTCTAAAACATCAGACATGAATGGTGTATTTAAACACTTCATGCTCACTGTCGAGTTATACCTTGATGTCTCCCTACCCACCAGACACCTATATTACCTTCATATTGAACTTCCAGATGAACTGTAGCAAGAAGATTAAGAAGAGGTTCCACTAAACTTGGACTTGCAGATTTAACAATGGGTTGTACTATCCTGGTAAGGTAATATAACAATAAACTTGTAATGAAAGTTATATTTGTTATCAAACAATTTATAAGGGTAATTACACACAAAATTTTGATTTATACCACTTTGGTGGTATTCGAAAAACAATTTAAAAAAGTTTTATATAGTGTCAACGAAACTATAACCTTGAATTGAATGTACCACTTATCAAAAGCGTTTGTATGAGTTGCATTTCACAGAGATATAGGTTGTATTATAATTTATATATTAGGCTACACAGACACTTCAGTGTTTTTAATTTGAATTTTCACCTTAGATTTTGAAGGGCCATCTGTTGGGCTTTAGGAGACGTGGATGGTAGCAATGCAATGAGACCTTTGTAGACTTGAAGTCCATACTTTGGATTGCCTTGTGCAAGCAACTGAGGATGGATAAGAATGGATGGAATATTATGGTGAAGGTTTACTACACACTGCATACACATTGAAACTGGAGAATACAAAGTTCAAAGTCTACTGCTGCTAGTTAGTAAATTTTTCTTTGTTAAAAAAAACTTTTATTCTATAGTAGAAGTCCACTGGCACTTATTGTTATTTTTAAACCAACACTGCAATTTAAAGAGTTAGTAAAAGGGGTTGTATGAAGGGAAAATGGTAATATTTTAATCAAAGTAACAAAGACCTGTAGCAATATTCGTGCATGGTCTTGAGTATCTTCTGATTTTGACTTCGCTAAACATTCAGCTACTGATCGAATACCTAAGAATATATGGTTTGCAGTTTATTGTAATATATTGTATTGTATATTAGCATGAGATGTTTGAATACACCATGTATGTCTGGGAGGACAACCATGTTATAACTTGACATTAAGCATGATGTGTACAAATCAACCAAAACCACAATCTCACCGTAACTTTCACAGATCAGTTCCTTATATTGTCTTCCTGCACTTGCAATTACAATCAATAGTTTGAGGGCGTCACATTTATCTGACTCTGTGGATTGTTTTAAGCCAGTTATCTCCAGCAAAGTTAGAACTCCCCCAACTTCAATGAACTCAGCCATAAAATGATGCCTGAAAATTGTTTAATAAAAACTTTGTATTCTAGCATCGTTTACCCTTTATATTAGTTTATGTTTGAATGTGTCCTAGGGTGTGGCACTTAGCGGCAATTCCTCCAACACAGTGGTCGCCAATTGAATGAAAGCCATACATGAACAACAATTACTTGTGTATTTTAAAACTTGAGTTTAGAATTGAACTTTACATGACCACATGACCCCAAAATTTATAAGACTACAGTTATCTAAACCATTTAAATACCACAGTTAAACCTACCCACTAGTTGCTGTTAGAAACACATGAAGTGCTTTTAACTGAAGCCCTATACAACTTCCCATCATATAAGTAAGCCTTAACCATGCTGTTAATCTAGTCAGAAATAGGCTGGCAGCTTGTCCAAACTCTTGCTCTAACTCTGGACCAGTTTTTCCGACGCAATTCTTCAAAAACTCGACTAAAATCTCGCCACGAACCAACGCGGACCCTTTATCCCACCGTGAGAGCAAAATTTGAACTTTCGAAACGGCAGATTGACTATGCGGCATGTTAAGGGCCTAAATTCATTATAACTAAATACGAGAAGAAAATTTAACCAAAATTGAACTCAGTTGAGCGTTCAAAACTAGTTAAAATTTAACGTTTTTCGTAACTTGAAAATAGCGTTACTTCGTAACCATAGAGTCCGAGAGAGCGAGAAAGGGGAAATATGGTTTGTCATAGATATCTCCAAGACATTTGGTAAATCGGGAAGTGTTGCTTTAAAAGCCTTTTTAAATGCTTTGAGCAATCGTTAGGTTTAGCAAATAGAATTAATAACCAAAAATAATAAAACTTGCAACATTCTTCTGTGGTGCAGCAGAATTATATTAGAAACCTTCTCTCTTTTTAAGAGAAAAAGAAAAAAGGACACTTTATCAATAGAAAATCAAAATCTCGCATACTCTTGTTTGTATTTTGATATCACGTGGAGTTTTGCTTTTCACCATATTAAAGTATTATGGCCTGCGACGAAAAAAATCCGATTGTGTTTCTGGAGGTTTCAGTTGGGGGACAGGTATTTTTTTATAATCTAATGTGTTTTTTCTAACAATAATTTACATATATTTGCATTATGGGATGCTATAATACTTGCTTATCTGTTATTTTTCTCTGCTGTTTAAATAAACACAACCCTTGTTAACATATTTGAACGAAATAAAATATGATGTTATTGTTATCACATATATATGTTTAATTTTTTAATGTGTTTTAATAAATTTTTCATATTTCAGCCAATTGGTCAAATCAAAATTGAACTTTTTGCCGACATTGTTCCGAGAACTGCTGAAAACTTTCGCCAATTTTGTACAGGAGAATTCAGGTGATGTAATACTTAATTGCTTAATAATAATTCAGTATGCAGAATTTCACAACATTTTCCACGCGCAGCGCAAGACTGATATTTCTTGTGTAACATACAGCATTTAAATTTCAAATTTACTGTGATAACATAATAAACATTAGATTTCACAGTCCAGGGGAGGAATTCTCATCTACAAACTAAATTGGTGGATTAGATTTGGCTTTTATTAGGGGGACTAAAACTTATTGGCTAAATTTTAAATGATTAACTTCTATAATAAGTTATGCAGAAATTTAGTTGCCCAACTAGACATAAAATACACAGACTAAATTTTGGTTGGCCGACTATTTTTATTTCAGATGACTGCGAGCGACTGAATTTAGTTTATATGCTTGCAATACTGTACTACTGTACCTGTATTATATGCTTGCAATACTGTACTACTGTACCTGAATTAATAATGTAACTTACCACGCAGGAGAGATGGAATTCCACTCGGATATAAAGGATGTTCATTCCATCGTGTCATTAAAGACTTCATGGTACAAGGGGGAGACTTTGTACAGGTCCGTGCAAGTTCTTATTCCCTATATATGATCATATAATAAGCAATAAGCTACATGTTGAAGATATATCTGTGACTTCGTGGCATGCAATGTCAGTGCTTTTAGGCTGTTCTTGCAAGCCAATTTTTTCTATGTAAATTTATCAGTCATTTTTTCTGAAAAGTGTTAATCACTAACATCTAACGTCAATACGTTTGGTAACTGCTTGTCCATTGCTAAGACCCTTTTTTTATCCTAAAATACAAATTATGGTGTTTATTTAACCCTTAAATATAAATACTAACTCAGACTTTCTACTATTGCTTGGTAGTTGGGAACTTGCGCTTTTCGGATTTTGACACATTCTCTAACATTTAGGGTCTTAAACATTAAATAAGGTAATTGATAAAGATAGTAGATACCAAATATTGCAATTTTTACCTACACAGAACAACGGTACTGGCTTAATGAGTATTTATGGAGGAAAGTTTGAAGATGAGAATTTCAAGATGAGACATACAGGACCTGGTCTGTTGTCTATGGTAAGTTCAAGTGTTATTATTAGTTTGTTGATTGCTGTGTATACTATATATCTTGATCATGTATAGGCCATAAACATATTGTGGTAATTGGTATTTGTATTTCAGAAGTGCAAGTTTGTTTTTTGGTTAGAACAAAAAGTATAGACACATTTTATTTAATAGTCCATACATGTAAATTTGTCTATGACTCTACTTGTAATATTTATATTTCTTTATATTTTTGTGGAATTTGCTTGTACACTTCCTAATTAAAAAAAAACACAGATTAAACACAATGTTATCCCTGTATGTGATTAATCATTAGGTAGTAACCCTTTAAATAAAAATAAACCCAAGTTTGAAAAGTTGCAATTTACTGTAACATCAAATTATCAGCTATACAAACAAAACAAAATCCTTTCGAAATAATCACCTACAATGTAACATACTAGATAACTCGTAAGCTGGAGTTATATGAACACCCATGTCATAAAGACTGTCGTTTTCTGGCCACAGCAGGATAGATTTAAGTTACATTCATTTACCGGTTTGTTAAATTTCCAGGCAAACAGTGGAGCTCACACCAACGGGTGCCAATTCTTTATAACTTGTGCCAAATGCGATTTCTTAGACAAGAAACATGTTGTATTTGGTAAGTTTAAATTAAATTTTATTTGTATAGAAAGTAAACAATGTTATATATATATTGTGTGGTTCTGTTAACACTGATGTTGTTTTTTCTATTTTGTTTTAGAATTTGCAATAAAAGCCAGCTCCGTTTTAGTGTTTAATTACATTTTCAGCCATGTTATTCAACAGCCAGTGTTTAAATGTCTGTCATTCTTATAGCTTAACCATATTAATAAAATTATAAAAATAAAAGTAACATGAGTTACAGATGTGACTGGTGTGTAGCAAAATATATTAAAAGAAATATGAAATTGGTCCGCTGGCACTATTTGGCATAACAATCAAATCCATTTAATTTTTTTGCGTTAATTTGAAATTCAGCTGGTAAGTTATAAAAAATAAGGTAACTTGAGGTACAAAGCGTGTCTAGTGTGTTAGTAAAATATGTTAAACAATCATGTCCCCTGGCTTTGTCACTATGTGTAGCATAATAAAAAAATATATATATTATATATATATATATATGTTTTATTTTTAATTATATAAGGTCATTTGAAATTGTTGTTTTATTTATGCAGGTAAAGTGTTAGGTGAAAGTTTGTTGGTTGTTCGAAAAATTGAAAATGTTCCAGTTGGACCAAACAACAGACCTAAGCTACCTGTTGTTATAACACAATGTGGGGAATTATGATGTCATTGATGCAATTGTGATGTCACTGAGGTTGTACAGTTGATGTTAGAAACTGTTCATGGCAAAAACATTGGATTCAGTTGAATTTTTAGAATTTGTGTTCATGTGTTGGTTTAAAAATATAAATTTAAAAGTTTCTGTTGTTTAAATTTTTGGTCAATATTATTTTTTTGCTGTAAAAGTAAGTCGTTTGTTACCTAGTAACTTTTTTTAAGTTTTAAGTATCGAGGCTACTGTACAAATAGTAAAGAAAAAAAACAAAATCCATTTTTAACAACTGTCACAGAAAAAATGTATTACCCAACTACTTCAGTAATGCAGTACATATATATGGAAGTTCAATCATATAAATGCAACAGAAAACAATCCCAATTTTTTAGGATTTTTATATAAAATCAACAGTTGAGAAGCTATGTTATCTTCTGTGTAATAAACCCTATTTTAAATTGACTGCAATATTTTCTTCAAGTGGCCACATTAGCTCGTTATCCAATGCTATATCCACTGGTTGGTCAAATAGTTTAAGAAATGCAGCTGGAGAGTCAAGCTCTGGTCGTTTTATGAGGAAAGCAAGTTGGTCTTGTGGGATAAGGAGATCAGGAACAGTTTCATGTAAAGTGTCCATAGCACTTGTTACCTGCAAATGGCTTGTATATATTTTTTGTTGTGGTAGGATTTTTTAATGTCTTATTGACAACCCTTATATAGTATATAGGTTAGTTATATGATGTTTGTGCTTTACACCTCATGTTAATTGTCCAGGTATATTATGGGCTATTTCTTCTACACTATAAAGACCGCCTGATTACATACTGTTTATTTACAACATGGGTGTCTTCCTATACACCAAACACACATGGTGTATTGTATTCCTACAACTCATGCTCACTAATACAATACAACATAGATGTCTCTTTCTACACCAAGACAAACAGACACATGGTTAACCATACAGTAAACTTAGCCCAATCACAATCTTCAACAATAATAATACTCACATTAAGTTTTGGTGACTTAAGAATGAACATTCCAAGTTTAAGAAGGGAGGTGACGGCTTCAACAACCAATTCATCAACTCCTTCTTTGCCCTGGAAGTTACTTTTATATTATTTTGCACAAGCAGTTTATTTTGCACAAGCAGTGGTGACGGAACAAATATTTATGGATTCAATTTTAATAGATTGATATTTAATATTCATGCAGGAGAAAGGGAATATTATGAAACGGCATTTTCAGTTATTTTTATTGTATCTTGTTTAAATTTAAAAAGTGTTTTATGTTTTTTTTTAGTTTGTTGAGCCATGTTTAAAGGTTGTTAAATTGGAGGTTAATACACTTGTGTAAATGCTTACAAACCTCATATTCCTCCCTGCCCGATGTTATATTAAGAACTCTGTAACTCCAAGCTTGGTATAATCTGTAAAAAACAGTTTATATCATTAATATGATAAAAAATCAGGTATGGTTGTAAGTGTGCCTGCATGTAGCCGCTAGTACGCTAGGGTTCAAGGTTCATTACTGGTACCATTGTGGGTGTATATGTAGCAAGACACCGACAATTCTCAAACCCAATCGTATGGCTTAATTATCAGTCTGACAATAAAAAATTATTTACAGTTAAATACCGGTACAATTCTTTATTGAATTAGTAACAAACTTATATTGAGTATCAGTTTGATTGACATTTTACCTTGTTGGGACATCATGACTCAGTGTGAGTATTTTAGGATCTGTAATTAATGTATTTCCCTGCGACACAAGCTTATCCATATCCCTCAGTATTGAGTAGATCATATCAGATGACGATTCAATAAAATGTACTGCATATCCAGGATATATGAGGAGAATTCCTGATACCCCTTCAGCTTGGTGTGTATTCTGTGGTAAAGTAGTTTGATCTGACTAACAAATCTACACTGTGTTGTTATTATGCTACATCACCAACAGTTAATATAATTTTAAGTCGTTGATTGTTGGTTGCTCTATAAAACAGACCACAATGTTAAATGTCTAAAATTTAAACTTTGTGTTTATAATAAAAGAACAAACCTGTAACTCTTTGAATAGTTCTTCATAATAATACCCAAGATCTCGTTTATCCAACAGTTCTGGGGACAATTTTGCGATGTATACCAACCTTAAAATATCATTACATTGCTTAGATATGCAACTTTGAAGTCCTTTTACATGTATAAGTTAACACATGACAAAGAATATTCTTTTTAAATATGACAAAATAGTTTTACCTGTGAAGTAATGCTTTTTTATTAAGTGCTCGCTGTTTTTCTTCTAGTAGCATAAAATACGACACCCTTGATTCGTAGACTGTTGAATCTGGTTCATTTTCATGTATAGAACCCATAGTCGTGCCCAGTTTATAACAGAAATACAACTTTATTTTGTAATACTCTATTTGAATTTTTACAGAATTCAGGGGAATCACCTAATACAAAGTGGTTGCTACGGCAACGAAAGTTAGATTAGAAATCTTATATTTTCTGATTGTTTATTCCTTCTTTATAACTAAAATACACAATTTTTTTAAATTTTAAAGCAATTTTAAAAAGTTACAGGTATACAATATCGCTAAGATCTAAATTACTCCCTAAAAACATTAGTAGACATGTTCATTGATTCAAATTTGTATTGTTTTTATTAAAATATTCTGCTTTATAAAACATAAGATCTTTAAATTCAATGCGTACCAATTTCGTTAAAAGTAACCATGTGTAGTTTTGAGCTTAGTTTCAAAACATTTCTCACACGGCATCACTGGTATAAAATTTGGCGCGAAATATCTCATTTCCCCGCGCTTTGCTGGAGATCTGTTATCAGTTCTTTAAGTTGCTTTTGTTGACGCCATTTTTTGTTTGGTTTATTCAGTTGTTTAAGCGTTTAGTTATTCAAGATGGCGATGTCTGGGTTTGACGATCCTGGCGTATTTTTCAGTGACAATTTTGGCTCAGAAGAACAGTCGGATACTGCGCAAGTTCAACGCACTCAAATCAAGAAGAAATTTCGAGATTTTCTGCGCGAGTACCACGTCTCTGCCGCAGCGACTGGCGTGTCTTATCTGTACAGAGACGAACTTCGAAGGCACTACAACTTAGGGGAGTACTGGCTGGAAATAGACCTTGGACATCTGGCTTCGTATGAAGATGAATTGGCTGATTTCATATACCAGCGTCCTGCGGAGTATCTACCGCTATTTGAGCAAGCAGCGAAAGAAATTGCAGACGAAGTTACGAGACCAAGACCAGAGAATGAAGAAGATATTAAAGATATTCAAATCAGTTTTAAATCTTCAGCTAGAAGTGTTTCAGTTCGTGCCTTGAATGCAACGATGATGTCAAAACTGATTAAAGTTCCCGGAATAGCTGTGTCTGCCTCATCAGTAAGAGCAAAAGCGACACAGATCGCTCTTCAGTGCCGATCATGCCGCTCCACTATTTCAAATGTTCGTGTCAACCCCGGTTTAGAAGGTTACACCCTCCCACGAAAATGCACAACTGAAGCACAAGGCCGAGAACCCTGTCCAATTGACCCATACTTTATTCTGCCAGATAAATGTGTTTGTGTTGATTTTCAAACTTTAAAATTGCAAGAGGCACCAGATGCCGTGCCAATGGGTGAGATGCCACGGCACCTCCAACTATATCTTGATCGCTATTTGTGCGACCGAGTGGTGCCTGGTAATCGAGTCACGATTATTGGCATCTACTCCATTCGGCGTGCAGCTAAGGGTGTTACAGCTAAGAACAGAGAACAAAAGGGGAGCCGAGTTGGAGTTGGGATCAGGACTCCATACATCCGAGTACTTGGAGTGGAAGTGGAGACGGGAGGACCTGGAAGATCAATGGGCAACCCCTTCACTCAGGAGGACGAAGAGAAGATCAGAAGATTAGCTGCATCTCCAAACATCTACAACACCATCGCGAAGTCAATCGCCCCGTCAATTTTTGGAAGTCTTGACATTAAGAAAGCTATTGCGAGTTTGTTGTTCGGAGGATCAAGGAAGAGACTTCCGGATGGATTGACGAGGAGAGGAGACATCAATCTTCTTCTTCTCGGTGATCCTGGAACTGCCAAGTCTCAACTGTTGAAGTTCGTGGAGCAGGTATCGCCAATTGGTGTTTACACCTCAGGGAAAGGTAGCAGTGCTGCCGGGTTAACTGCAGCAGTGATGCGAGATCCAAATTCGAGGAACTTTGTAGTGGAAGGAGGAGCTATGGTGCTTGCTGATGGTGGAGTCGTATGCATTGATGAGTTCGATAAAATGAGAGAAGACGACAGAGTTGCGATTCACGAAGCAATGGAACAACAAACTATTTCAATCGCAAAGGCTGGTATTACAACTACGTTGAATTCTCGATGCTCTGTTCTTGCTGCTGCCAACTCTGTGTATGGAAGATGGGATGATAGTAAAGGAGAACAAAATATTGACTTTATGCCAACAATTTTGTCACGTTTTGACATGATTTTTATTGTAAAAGATGAGCATGATGAGAAACGTGATGTGACACTCGCAAAGCATGTGATGGGAGTTCATATGGCAGCGAATACAACTTCAAAACCAACTAATGAAGGCGAGATAGATATTTTAACTCTCACTAAATACATTTCATTCTGCAGAGCACGCTGTGGGCCGCGCTTATCAAAAGCAGCTTGTGAAAAGTTGCAGAACAGATACGTACTGATGCGTTCAGGAGCGAGGTCGCATGAAATTGATACGCAGAAGAAAACTTCAATCCCCATTACAGTGAGGCAACTTGAAGCTGTTGTGAGGATCACTGAGTCTCTCGCAAAGATGAAACTCCAAGCATTCGCAGGAGAGGCAGAAGTAGATGAAGCTCTTCGTCTCTTCCAAGTCTCTACTCTGGATGCGGCTCTAACTGGAGATTTATCCGGAGTAGAAGGATTCACATCCACATCTGATCAGGAGGAGCTAAACCGCATCGAGCGTCAAATCAAACGACGCTTTGTTATCGGATCCCAGGTTTCCGAACACGCCATTGTACAAGATTTCGCGAAGCAACGATACGATGAACGAAAGATCCACAAAGTTCTTCAACTAATGATGAGAAGAGGAGAGATCCAGCATCGCATGCAGCGAAAAATGCTTTACAGACTAAAGTAATTCCAAACCTAAAGATCATTCCAATCTTCATAGGAATTGTAAATATTTTCCTCCACCGAATTGTGAAATTACAAAGCCTCTCTGATATAGTACTTATGTGGGGTAAAATGGGACACTGATAGTAAGTAAATCCCATATTTCCTGTTTTTGTTTTAACCGACAGTTTTAAGAGATAGGTCAGAATTAACTAGTGTGAATATTTTTTGTTTATTACCCAAAACAAAAAGAAAAACGATTAAAAACATTTCCCATCTTACCCCACCCTACTATAGAATGATTTTTGTACATATGTATATACCATGCCTTTGTGATATCGCTTGCTTTTTCTAACCTGTGCTATTCATCACTGCCAAAAGTGCTTGCACCATCAGTGCTGCTTGTATATATGTATATACCTTGCCCAATGATGTAGATATGAAACTACTGACTGTATATTGCTGCTATTTCTATCAGTGGCTAGTGTGCTACTGTAAGAAACAATATGTAAATAAATTTCTTTCGTTCTGTATAAATTGTTGGAGCAGAAGTTTTTGATATTCATAGGTGCCTTCTGTTGATAAATGTAGGTTAGTTATGGCGCGGTAACGACAGTTGTTAAAACTCGTGATTTATATAACACATGGCATACAAATTATAATTTGTAGGTTTAGTTGTACACTGGTTTCAAAATTATACTAATTGTAAAGAGTCTATGAACTTAACGAATTACTAGCTTTTTTTAGAGAAGCAGAAAGTATAGTCACAAACAATATATCATTTGGTTTATTGTAGTACAAGAATAGGTGCATTTATTATAACTTACTGTAACAATAAATAAATTAATAATTAAAATGTATGATGTAACTTTTACACCAAAACTAATGGTAATTATAGCGATTGTATGTTTTTTTTTCATCTGGCACTGTTTTGAATTATTGGCTTATTCTTTGAGGTCCGACTTAACTACTAGAATATCATTTTAAAACTTTCTGTTACTCGAAAAAACCTAATGCAGGCTCATTTAGTTTTAAAAATTATGTCTTATGTTGAAAAGATTTCCATGGCAGAATACTCTATAAAGTATAGCTATTTATTTTAAGGTTCTGTTAATCTGTTTTATACTTGGTTTCAATCCTAAAACTTTTTGTTATTTAAAAAATCTAATGCAGGCTCAGTTTGTTACAAAAATTATGTCTTATGTTAAAAAGATTTGTATGGCAGAATATTCTATAAAGTATAGCTATTTATTTAAAGGTTCTGTTTTATTACTTGCTTTCAATTTTAGATCATACTCTTCGTTCAACTTTTCCATTGTGGTACATTTAATATAATAATATTCATTTACATAATAATGCAATCATTGTTTCTGTGTAATTTATATATTGGAACTAATGGAAAGTGAAACTTCAATAATATTTAAAAAAGCCAAGTCTCTTACATTAAAAAATTAGGAACTTAAAATTATTAGTCACAAAGTGAAAAAGGCATTTAAAAAAGTTTGGAACCAGTACCATATGAATCAGAATTGCACAGATGTGGCACGTGGGGGCCAGTTATATTAATTTATTTCCCTGTTGCACTAAAAAAGTACCAGGTTATTTAAAAACTAGCGATACAAAGTATTGGCTGTAAATTGCTGGTCATTTAAAAAAATGTAAACCTAGCATTTTGGAATTAGAATGACATAGATATGGATTGCAGTTAGAATTGTTATTAGACTATTGCATAGTTGCATTAAAAATATAAAACACATTCGATATTAAAACTAGTGATACAAAGTATTAGCAACAAAGTGGTAACATGCATTTGAAGAACATTAAAACCAGGAACTAGAATGATACATTCTATTGAAAATCACAGTATATTCTTTACCAAGTATGTTTAAAATATAATTAATAGCTTGATTGCAAACATTTATTTTAACATAAAACCAATAATTTCCAAAATTTGTCCATTTGATGGCCTGTTATATAAAATGTTATGGTCTGTTATATAAAAACAATTTCTTGTTTAAAATTTAGCCATTTGATGGTCTATTACAACTTGCGTTGAATCATAACTAATCAAACTTCAGAGTTTTATAGCACAAAGCAAATATGTTATGTGGCGGAGATATGTTCTTGAACGGCTTAGTATCAGTAACTTTATCGACATAAGTGGTAATATCTATACTTTTGTGTACGACCATACCAAGTTTTTTCACTGCTTTTAAAGTATACCCCGATGAAGGTGTTGTGACAAGACAATCACATTTTTGATTTATCGCCAATAATTCAGCTCTTCGCATTAACTCAGATGCCAGTCCACGTTTTGTGTAATTAGTATGTACGGTGATCATATTCATCATAAACAGTTTGTTAGCAGCAAGCTCTTTCAATGGGTCTCCTTCTATTTCAGCTACTAGCCTTAAAATAGGCGCAGACCATGTATATTTAGCAGCTAAACGTGTTTTCTCTGGGTCTTCCTCAGTGGCTGTTTCTTCTGTTGGTTTTTCCACAACCTCGTTAAGTATAACTCCAACCAATTTATCCGAATCGAAAGCACCAATTGAGAAATTTTGTTCCAGATGTTTTTTGGTGCGATACTTATCTACAGGAATAACATCTTCTATCGGCACGTTTAATACTTTTCGCATCTCTTCATTCGGTGAGTAATAGGCCCCAATAAAGTCTTGAATTTCTATTACATTTTGTAACGAAAGCCGTTTATATTGCACCTTGCTTAACTGGGAGTCAGCCATCTTCGCTGTTATACAAGTGCTGACTTTCGCCGGTGTCATAATATATTCGTTCCGGTTGAAATATTTGTACCGGGCGCTATTGCGCATGCGCCAAGACGCTACTGTGTCAGTGTTACTCCCATTCAGTCGAAAAAAAATATAATTGAAAAAAAGAAAACGAATTAATATTTTTTCCGGATTTTTTTTCAGTCGGTACGTGTTTATTAGAGCTCGTATTGTATTTGTTCCGACCTACTGCGCATGTGCAGTGGCATCTCGGCGCATGCGCAGTAGCGCCCGGTACAAATATATCAATCGGAACGAATATATCACGACACCGGCGCTAATGTTGCATTAGTCACCTACGTTTGTTTGCTAATGTCGTGTGTTAGTAGGGTGGGGTAAGATAGGACACCGATTCGTTATGTTTTCTTGTCCTATTTGATAGTAAACAAATAACATTCAAAGAATTATAAAACCTTATCCTTACAACTTCCATATACCGTTTTTAGTTTTCACAACACGATCAGGATATTTGGATATTATGTGCTAAATGTGTCATGTGACTTCTGTCTTCCTCCACCAAGAGGTAATAGGTTCAAGGGCCTTTGCTGCTACCATTGTGGGCATTTTGCTTCAACCCGGGGTCCGCTAACGGGTTGCCAAATTACTCGTTAGCTGTTACGCGGAGCATAAAACAGAACGCCCGTGTCATAACGACTGTCGTTTTCGGCCACTGTACGCGAGCATAGAGTAAAGTTACATAATCATGTTTTGCCCATGTTTTTTTTTCAATGATGAATATTTATAGATGCTTGTATGTTGTATGACGGGGTGATGACCTTTGTAATATATAACTCTGGTTACATAGCGGACAAGTTATAATTCATATGTCTAATGTAGCAATGCTGGTTTCAAAATAATATTTACTGGAAAATTACTATGAAATTAGTTAGTTATATAGCGCCAGATTTAAACAATGCAAAGTAAATCCCCTTTAAAGTAACATGTGTGATAACGCGGTTGTATATGAAACAGTACACCCGTGTTATAACGACTACCGTTGGTCCGTAACTATATAGATTACAGTGTTTTATAGCACAAAGCGAATATGTTATGTGGCGGGGATTTGTTCTTGAACGGCTTAGTATCAGTAACTTTATCGACATAAGTGGTAATATCTATACTTTTGTGTACGATCATACCAAGTTTTTTCACTGCTTTTAAAGTATACCCCGATGAAGGCATTGTGACAATACAATCACATTTCTGACTTATCGCCAATAATTCAGCTCTTCGCATTAACTCAGATGCCAGTCCACGTTTTGTGTAACTAGTATGTACAGTGATCATATTCATATTAAACAGTTTGTTAGCAGCAAGCTCTTTCAATGGGTCTCCTTTAATTTCAGCTACCAGCCTCAATATCGGTGCAGCCCATGGATATTTAGCAGCTAAATATCTTTGTTCCAGGTCTTTTTCGGTGGCCGTTTTTTCTGTTGTTTTATCCACAATCATATTTAGTATAACTCCTATTAATTTACCCGAATCGAAAGCACCAATTGATAAATTTTGTTCCAAAAGTTTTTTGGTGCGATATTTATCTGCAGGAATAACTTCTTCTATCGACACCTTCATGACTTTTCGTATCTCTTCATTTGGTGAGTAATAAGCCACAATAAAGTCTTGAATTTCTATTAGATTTTGTAACGAAAGTCGTTTAAACTGGAACTTGCCTAACTGGGAGTCAGCCATCTTCGCTGTTATAAAAGTGAAGTGACTTTTGTCGACGCTAGTGTTGTATTTTATAGTAGGACCGACGTATGCTTATTGATGTCATGTGTACATAGCAAACATTAGTGTGTCCAAAGTTCACGTTTTGTTTAATTTTTGCTTGAACGCAATTAAATGTACGCCTGTTCTGTTCAACCATAGATAGGCTACATTTTATAAGGTATATTAAGGTATCTATATGATTCAACCATAGTGTGAGCTAATAGAAATGCGCAAACCTAAAGTATTGAAAATCGAGAACGCTGTAAATCTTTGCGTGGCTATACAATTGTAGTCTATACAGTATACACTGTAACTATACACCATGCTAAATAATGCCCGACAAAATGTATGTAAAGAAAAAATGTTCAGCACAAAAAATATGCCGTATGCGGGACTCTAAATTGTGTAAAACTAATTTAATATGATACTTAGGATTAATCGAGTAAGCCTGGAATATTTAAATATGATTTGTAATCAATACCATTTAATCTAGTAATCTTAACCGCGTTGAAGGGTTACCTATATTGCTGAGATGTTTGGTCCATTAAGCTAATCATAATAAAAATCAATTGATCTGTTTTCAATCAAGTATTTCAGAAGCTTAAGAGCCTGCGGTTAGGTTATTGGACTGGGGGTTCGTATTGGTTTATTTTACAATGTCTTGGGAGGTAATAATAAACGTTTTATTTTTTGCTGTGCAGTAATAAAAGGTTTAAACCATTAGATTAACGTTCTTATATTCAGTTTACTAGTAGGCAAATAAAAGTATACAAACGGTAATAAGTATAGTAAACTATAACAGCTTATACGGCGAGGCCATAACCTGACAAATTCTAGCCTTATGGAAAAGGATAGTTTAATGTCAATATGTTAGTGCTAATAAATTTACGTCTCTTTTGACAGCGAATCAGCGCCAAGTTATAAAATATTTACGTGGTAATTTGTAAGCAACACGGCAACACGAGGTGTCTGAAATTAAACACCAGTGTTTTGTACAACAACTGTCGTTTAACCGCCACGCGAGGCAAATTATATTCACATTCATTTACATCTACAACGTTTGGGATTAGAGGTTAACAAATGTAAATGGATTTTAACGAAGAGTCGGGAACAGTTTTGTCCCAAAAAGATAAAGAAGATCAAGATCCTGATGCAAATTTGATCTTCTATGAGAAGATGCAGCTGCTTGGAAGAGGAAAATTCGGTAAAGTTGCTCTAATGCAGTTGGTGGGATGCGACATGGATCAAAAAAAGACAGAGGAAAGAAGTTTATCCATACCGAGGTTGAGAAAATACAGTTTACAGGTAAGATGCATGGTTTTCTCAATACCTATAACCTCAATGCATTGCGTGCTTTATTGGCTATTGTTTTGAGAAGACATCCATGTAACTCTACGTTGACATTACAGTGCATAAACATACCATGTTATATTTTTTATCCAGGCCAATATTAAGTGTTGCACAGAGAAGTCCTTCGCGTTAAAAAGAATCTGGAAAAAGAAGCAGTCTCGAAATAGTTACTTAGCGGAGATTGAAGCTCACAAAGTGGCATCTAAACATCCATGCGTAGCTAGGCTGTTTGAACAGTTCGTATATTCGTTCGAGGACGAGTTTGGGTTCGGTGTCGAGTATTGTGCTCATGGTGATTTATCTCAAATGATTAAGAAGTCAAACCCGATGTCGGAAAGACTCACAAAGTCGTGTGTCGCCCAGGTGATCTAAGACAACTATATGTTTGACAAAGAACATGAAATGTTAAAAATCCTTTTTTTCTAGATTTGCAGCGTACTCCGTTACTTACACAAACAAAATCTGGTCTACTTGGACCTCAAACCTGAGAACATTTTAATTTACAATCAACAACGTTTTCACCTAAAACTTTGTGATTTCGGTTCAACTAAAAATATTGGAGCACATGTGACGTCACTTCACTCTTTGAACTGCAACTCGTATACATCCCCAGAGAGAACGATTCGAAAAAATGTATTATATGGTACTGAAACTGTCGTGGTAGGACAGGTTTTTGGTAACAGTTGCGAAAGCAGTAAGCGGTGCTACAAAGCCGATGTTTCAGCTGATGTATGGTCAGTGGGTGTTTTAATACTAACACTACTCGGCGGAAGGGAGCCTTGGAATAAACCTTTAAACGGTGATGTTCTTTATAAAGACTTTCAATTGTGGAAAGACGGTCATTTTTCGATTGCACCAAGAAGCATTAATGCAAATTTCACGGAACTGTGGCGTAATGCTGTGACTGGCCTTTTCAGTGTAAATCCAAACACCAGATGGGCCATGCATGACATATGGGACTTTATATCACAGCCTTGGCTACACACCGAAACTAAACGTCATGACGCAATCGAAAATCTTATTTGTGATCCTATAATGACGTCATTAGGCGAAACCAGAAGACCGATGTTTTTTTCGCGTTGTCTGCGGTGTTTTCATCGCACAAAAGAGTGTTTGTGCAGAATTATGTCGAAATAAATACTGTAAGGGCATAAATGAAAAAATCTACCAAAGGAATAAGTTATAAAAAGCCCTACCCTTGTGTATATAGTCATATGGGCATATTCTCTCATATCAGAACGATTTGGTTTACCACAAGAAAAAAAGATTATTTGAGAGAACCGACAAAAAAAAAGAAGTCGCTCATTTCAGAAAAGTCATGCCTAAGTTTTATAAAGTTTTACAACGCTAAACAGTTAAAATGAATCATGAATATTAGTAATGTTTTACACCGTCAGGCAAAATTTGTTACCCGTTTTGGCAAACAGGCAGTTAAAAGACATGGGCCTAAATCACAAAACGGCGCGGTTCCTATGAAGTTACTACACATACACTGTCCTGACTACTCTAAAAGTTTAGTAAAGACGAAAAATGTGGAAATTAATTTTAAAAACCCCAGGAAGGAAATTACTAGAAAGGAGATCGACGATTGCGAAGAAGAACAGATGATTAATTATTACATAAACAAAGCTAAGAGTTCTCTAAACATCGTTGACGATGTAGATTATTACGACATAGATCTAAACAAGCGAACCTTCTATAAATTGGTCGACATTTGGATTAGCGAAGCTGGTTTGGCTCGTCGGGGTCACAGAGAGTTTATTCAAGCTGCAATGCACGCTATGCCAAAGTTTAATGTCGAATCTGACATAAGAGCATACGTTCGGTTATTGGACTGTTTTCCTGACGGTAAACATACGGGAATACATAGAAGCCATTGGTTCTATTCTGCATTTCAAGACAAGATTGCAGATCACTCGATTGCTGAAAACCTTGTGAGTCAAATAAGCCAACACGGTGCTATTCCTAATGATAAACTGTTCAATAAAGCATTGGAAATATTCGGAAAGTTTAGTCCAGCCATGTTAGCTGTGAGACAATGCTTATTTTGGTATCCACGAATTATTGCTTTTCAGAAACACCCAATTTCTGTATCAGATTTTAAAGAGTTATCGCCAACTGAAATTGCATTTCATGGGTTGCGGCAAATGAGCCCTGGTTTAGATGCAAAATTCCGAAATTTTGAAGTTTTACAATCTGAATGCGATGAAATATTAAACACAGACCAACTGGACTCAGTGGTTAGCATTCAAACACCTGAACAACAGTCAATGCTTGCAAAACATGACCCAGATTCTCCAGTTTTTATACAAGGTCCTAATACTGTTTATGTTAAAAACAAACAGTTACAATATTATGTCATGCGCTCAGACCCAAAAGAATTAATACCTGCGAAAAAAGAAGTAAAAACTACAATGTTAACCAGTAAAGAATGGTGGCAGGAATTTTACGGAACAGATTGGGAAACCAATAAATCTTATGTTGAAGGTAAAAATTATATCTTTCCTGATGAAGAATTTTTTCCAAGGGTAGAGTTGGAGGATGGCCTTGGTTATACTGAGACCCGCATAAAAGAAATTGCCCAAGTTGAAAAAGACACTGAAAAAGTAGAAGGACCCGTGTATGCCATTGCATGTACTGACTATACCTCACACGCTGCACTGAGGACATGGGTCCGTGGGCTATTAGAAGATAATAAGAATTTATCCCTCTGTACTGTTATGTTCCAGGAAGAAACTCCATTTTTGTTGTCAGCTCCGAAAACTGATCCAAATGATGAATAAATTATTTTACACTAATGAATTGTTGAGTTGAGGTACAGTTTTATAACTTTACCTTTTTATTTCTTACCTTCAAATTGTTATGTTTAAATTTTCCAGAAAATCGCTTAATTTAAACAATTAGAGTTAAGTAACAGAGAGAAAAATGAAGCATGCACTCAGTATCAAGAAATCAGTATCAGTATGATGTTATATTAGGTCAGTATTAGCCATTAATCTAAAATATTATATACAAATCAGATATACATATATATACATAACTTTATACAAGCAAGTTGACCAACCAAAGCCATTCAATGAAGAAACATTTATATGAAGTTTATTATTGCTCTTTAGGTTTCAAAATGAACTTATTTCGTGAAACAAACAAAACGGATGATGCTATAAATGTAAATGCACAAAACAAGAAATATGACTTATTTAACCCAAAACAGTTAAACATAGTACCAGCAAATGAAGCAAAAAATAGTTTTCCACAAACTTCAAATGCAGACACAATACTATAATGAAAACCTTTAAGATTATCAGGTGCCTTGCATGACACCGACATCATTAATGTAAATGTTAGCGTGCTCACACATCCACCAAAGTAAGACAACATGCTTGTGGATAATATTGCCATAGGAAATAAGTTTGCACTGTAGTTAATAGACACAACTTGTAGAGCTAAAGGTATTACTCGTAAGACACTTAGAGATAATAAATATTTTACTAACATTTGAATAGGAGAAACAGGTTTAACCGCTGACCAGAAAAATCCCCCCGAAAATGAACCTAATAGTGACAATACTTCGCTTATAATGCTTGTCAGGAATGTGACATTTTCGGAACTTAATTTTTGCTGAGTCAGCAGAATCGGGTACAGGGATCCTGAAGCTATTTCACCAAATTTGTAAATGAAAACAAAAACAAGCAATGGGGTAGTTCCTTGTACGGATAAAGTACTAATTAGCTTGTAAATAGAAGATGTTGTATTTGGTTCAGTGCTCTCTATGTGTGGGCTATTATGGGTCTCAGAGCTATAGAATATCCTAAATGTTAGAGCTGCAAATAGATAAATTATTCCCACGATAAGAAACATTGAATGTAGATTATTAAAGCCAAGAATTACCAGCGTTGAGCCACCAAAAATTGCCCCACATTTGTAAGATACAATTTGAATAAGATTGGCTACACTTAGATGCTTTATATCATTAGTGGAGTTGGCAGATGATATTGCTAACAAATCTGTTGCGGCATCTATTAATACAACTAAACAATTGACAAAAAAAAGAGCAAACAAGACAAATATGTTTCCCCAATACGATTTTGGACTTGGAAAAAATAATAAAGAGTTTACAACAAAATTCACAACCAACCCAACCAAAATTGCAGATTTTGCATCTTTTTGGGATTTAATGAAATAACCAGCAATTGGTTTCAAAAATATCCAAGGTGTCATTAATAAATAAAGCTTTGTTACTGACATAATTGTGTAACCTAACACATTATGGTAATACAATGGCAAAGCTTTTGCTTGCACACCGTATGGTATGCCTTGTAGAAAATACAACATGCATAGTGTACCTGTAAGTTGAAGACTACTAGAAGACATTGTAATAAAGCTATGATTCCTTTTTTAATACTTTGTTAAAAATTTGGTTGCTCAAAAGATAAGTTTTTCCACCCCAAGTAAAAAAGTCAGGGGGTTGCAATATACTTGTATCAGATGGTTTGTTATATCCAAAATACTGACTTATTTCTATTGCAAGTTTTGATTTTACTAATCCAACCCCACCAGATTTATCTGGGGCTGGATGATATACCCGGCCAGTGTCAGGCAGCATACACAGGTGTTCAGGTTGGAAAGGAAAAGTTAGTTTGTCCCCTGCATATCCGTATGAAAGGAAATCTTTATCACCAGATTCAGAATCTTGTTTTATAATATGAGTAAATACAATAGGAAGATCGTCACACCTGTAAAACATATAATATAACTTTAATAATACATATGCATGAAGTGTGTGTGCAATTACTTTGCACATCGGGTTGTATAAGCTATGGGTATAAGAGGTGTGTTTTGAGATGTATTTTGGAGCATTATAGCATTATTATTACAACACATATACAGATAATGACAGCTTTAGCAGTGTATGGTGTAAAATACTAAGCTGTGGAAATATGTAAACCTATGGTTATTTAATTATACAATGGCTATATAATTATAAAAGGCGACAATGCTTACCTAATGTAATTCTTCTCTCTTCCACACGGTGAAAAATACGGAAAGTCGTCTTCGTAACGTCCTGTCCTATTCACACGAATACGGCTGAAGAAAAATGCAAGAAAATCTTTTTCTTTAAAGCATGAAATAAAATTTTTCACTTTTGCATCGTCCATAAACAATTGGCCTTGATGGTCAATATAGTAAAAATATTCTCGCGTGTTGCGTTTCGGCGATTGACCTTGTACGTAAGATAGCGCTGCCTTCACAGCTTGAGACTTCACAGGTAGGTTTAAAAGCGAACGAGCTATTTTATACATGATAATTGCCGTGTTCAATGTTTAAATGCGCAACAAAATGGAAATCGGGATTAACACCCCGGTCGCACTCATGCGTAAAATAAAAACATTAACACGTGATCGAAACTTCACAGACGAGTGATTTTGAAATTGTGACCAGAATGTAAATAGTTTGCATAAAAAAAGACAGGTTTTATATTTTTAAAAGTTAAAAACTTTGTTTAAATCACGTTGTAAAATATACACACCGACAAATGACGTTGTAGAATGTTTATTACAATTGCTCTGAAACAATAAATTGAAATCGTGCAACACTGAAAGTCAGAAATTTTTGTAACTATGGACCCAAAGCCGTTTCAAGGAAAAATAAGTTTTACTCTAAAGTCTCAATTTTCCGATATTTTTATTGAAAAAAATTATCTTTATTAATATAGAATGTTGGTTTTATAATGTGTTCGTATTTTTAAGTAATTACAGCTGCCAAAATGCCAATTTTAAAAGTTCCAGTTGTGCATAAATTTGGAATAATTTCTCACAGGTAAATTACTGAGAAAAACGTTTAGAAAATATTAATACAATTAGTATGAAAAACCAGTACATTCTATAGTTATAATTCAAAAATAGGATTTGTTTTTTCATCCTAAATCATTAACAAGCCATTTTATAACTTACACTAGTTGCGGTGTCTCTTATATATACACTGCAATAAAACTCACAACAAATTTGGTGCTAGTGAAGAATCTCCCCCACCTTATTTGCTAACCATAACTACTAACCCCTATAACTATTAACCCCTAACCTCTATAACCACAAACCCCCTAACCATCAATCCCTAACCACCAACCTCTAACACTTTCCACCAGCCTATTCTGCTATGTACCGAAGGATTCTTCACTAGTGCCAAAAAATTGTTTCACAGCCAAAGATTAGAGCTTCAGCAACGCTTGATTCGACAATCTTACAATGAACCACAAGAGTCAGACAAGCGACAAAGTTACACAAACCCCCTTGAAGTTTCCGAACAATTCGTTCACAAATATAATGCTTCTGGGATACAAGAGAAAGAACACCTCAGAGATAGAGCTGATAAAATGATCCAAAGATCTAAGGTTTGAAGATCAAGGCTTACTGTTGGGAGTTACATATTGTTCACTGTGTCATCGAAAAAATATGCTAAACATAAATTGTTTTAGATTTTTTGACTGTTCCTACTAGCTAGTTCTGCTCTATTTCTCCCAAATTAATCCACTAACATATGAATTAACATAGGTTTTATTGTAGCCATCATTCCCATAAGGATGTGGTCATTTTATTGTCCGCCTTCAAATTGAAAATGGTTCTGCATTGCTACTGTGGTAAAAGCTAAAGAAAAATTTTTAGATATATTATATAACATTGATTCAGAAAAGTGGGGCACCAGCAATGTTTTTATTTGTAAACTTATAAAATGATTTTATTTGTAAACTTATAAAGTGTTCTTTTATAGTAGGGTGGGAAAGATGAGACATCTTTAGCACATAATAGCCAAATATCCTGATCGTGTTTTAAGCAATTAACAACGCTCTATATGAGCTGTTAAGATACGATTTTATATTTCTTTGAATATTCTTTCATTACTACCAAAATTGAAGAGAAAATACAATAAAAAGGTGTTCAATCTTCTCCCAACCTACTGTATCTTAACAATGCTTTTTATGACAACAGAGACGGTGTGGTTATTCAACTTATGGTGAAGGTGACCATGTTGATTTACCATTAGCTTGGTCAGAGTTGGCCATACTTGCTCAGTGTAAGGGAAAACTACAAGAAGGTATGCATCAACACAATATAATAAGTTTAAAAACCAACAATAAAAAACACCTGAAAAGTACACTATATTGGGCCTGGTGAAAAGGCCAATGAAACACATGTCGTTTACAGATACCATTAACCTCTACTGCATATTACTATGGTGTTAGACTGAGTACTATGGTATTAAACTTAATTGCTTTAGCTTGATCTATACAGAAAATTACATATAAAACAAAACAATTCATAAAACAACACACAAAACAATTTTTTTTACTTCCAGACTGTTTTGACATTCTATGCACCACATTGGACCAAGCTCCCTTACATGAAGAAAACATTCCAACTTTATTCTTCCTCGCTGAGAGTGCTCTGTATTGGTTAAGAACAGATATTTTAAAGCAAGCTTTTCTCCGAGCTGCAGAAGTGAAATTACTCAAAGTTAGAGTTATATCTTTGTTATTGTAACTAAGGGTCATGCTATCACAGCTCGCTTTTTTACAAATAAACAATTATATATAAAGACAAACTTTATGTTTTATAATTTAAAAGCAATATTGAAATATTTTATGGTATATACAAATAGATATATTTTTTTAAAATATTTTTTACGCCCTGCATAAATATTCAATTAAAATTTACCCACTTTACCCAATAATATAGTTCCTCCAGTGATTTATTACTTTGTGAGAAAAGTTTCACTTATGTTATAAACTGCCATAGAAACTGTATTGACTTAGTAATATGCCTGGCACTAACAGCGTATAAAAACTCACCTTAATTTAAATTGTGTACAGATCTGAAGATTAAAATAACCAAAGTTCCCTTTAGATGGCTCAACTTGTATTCTCGCGTCTCTTGTTCCACCATTTATCCGGACACCTGCGTGGGTTAGCCGAATTTAAAACAAGATTAAATACCTATTTGGATGGAATAAAGGAACACCAATCATCTTATCAATGCTACCCTGGTGTATGGCTGTGTGTGAGGTTCATAAGTAGAGTGGGGGAAATTATAATCGGACCTTATGCTACAAAAACTGTTTCGGTAAAATTGATTTTGTATGAAATTGTTGCTAAAAATCTATTAGCCCTGAAAGTCACCTAGATTGCTTTTATTGCAAAAGCAAACTGAGGTTTAATTTTTCCACGTAAAAACATGTCACATAAGGCCTATGGAAAATCTTATTTTGAATTAGTTCTGTAGAGGGTAGTTTAAGCAGAATATGATGGGTTTTATTATCCGTATTTTTTAACTTTTTTTACTTCTTTTTTTCATAAAGTCAAAAAATATTAGTGATATTTATTTATTTTTTGTAGAAAAATGATGTCAATGAATCTGTGCCAGCATTAGCAGCTTGTGTGTTTCGTGCACTATGTTTATGGAAGTGCGTGTCAACTACTAATATTGGTGTCAAGAGAGCAATCGTTGAAATGTTGTTAGCATCACAGGAACTAAGCACCAATGACTGGTAAGTATGATGTAACATGAAATTATCTCTTTGAACAAAAATAATTTATCACTTTTACTATAAAAAAATCATAATTTCAGTCGTTAAAATATGCAATCATTAAAACATTAATTTGGTTTTAAACCCAAATCTTACATACATGTTTCTTATAGTAAGTTACAAAGATTTAAATAAAAAAAATACTTGAAATTGGCAAATTTCAAGTCATATAAGTTAAATACTTGTTGCCATTATGAAACAATACAATTCTGAGACAAACCTGGCTTAAATACGAGGTCCCATAAAATGCCACATGGTGGGACCTCACCAATATATAATACAAACATCACATAATCAATCACATACTGTATAATCCACAGGGTTGATGGTTATGTAGCTATCTCAATATTAGCTGAAGCATCCAAGATTAGTTCATCTGCATTAAGTTGCTTGCAAGATCTAGCAAGAGGTGTTAGGGTAAGACTTGATGTATTTTATAATATATTAATTGTGTGCGTGTGTGTCACTTAAATGTGGTTGCTGATGGTCACTAACAACCATTGTTTCCCTGCCACACTAGGGCAAATAAGTTACATTTATTTATTTATTCAAATGTATATATAGTAAGGGTTGGGAAAGATGGCACACCTTATCATTCTATTTTCTTATTTGGTAGTGAACAAAGAACATTTAAAGAATTGTAAAATCGTATCCTCACGACCCCCCTTAGATCGTTGTTAATTGTTTGAAACACGATCAGGATATTGGATATTGTATGCTAAAGGTGTCCCGTCTTACCCCACAGTACTATATACAGATATCCCAATAGTAAAGAAAACATCATTTTTACCTTCATTAATATCCTTTAATCCTAACCTCCAGGTGACTCAAACATCTGAAGGAAGATTTGAAACGACGATCGATCATTTTCCTCCTCCCCCCATCAATACTGCTCCCGAAACGGCTCCCACAAGGTCCGGAACAGACCCTCATCCCCCTCCTCCTGCTACAAGTGATAAGGATGACTTGGGAAAGAAGATTGAACAAGAGATGAATGGAATAATGGAGGATATCAATCAGACAATGGGGCAAAGTAATGAAGAGATTACTTTTATAAGCGAAAGGTAAAAAATGCATGTCAATTTTAGTCAAGCTTAAACATTATTCGGGCTAAAAAGATGTGACCATGAAACATGTTATACGCATCATACTTCTTGCATACGTGGTTGTGGCCACGACGCATGACGATTGACGCGACCCCCATGATATGTTCAGGGAACAAACAACCAAATCCCAAGTGATGGGCAAGGAGTGTTTGGATGAGAATAAAATATTAAAGAAATAATAAATTGTTTATAGGTAAATGATACCAATTTTGAAATGCTCAGCAATATTGGGTTGTAAGGTACATTATATTATATTATTATGCCTGAGAGCAACTACAGTGGTTAATAATAAAATTATTTCAGCAGTGCCCATACAGTGAGTGTTGAACAATTGAATAACTCAATTCATCAGTTGGGGATCAAGCAAAGTGCTGGGAATAACCAGGTTTGTTATAAAGTGAATTTTACAAAAATATATTATTTATAAGTATTCATTGAAGGCACTCTTATAAAATATAATCTCTATAATTGAGTGTCTATAAACTGTCTATGTTTGGTCTAGATGGTATCACTGTGACTGTTAAGATAATAGACTTACATCCCTGGATTTGGCCTCATATTATGAGACAATAAACCACATAGTTAATAAAGTTACTCTATACCTCCACAGAGCCCAACATTTGGAATCGGTAGTTGGTGTTGGGAAACAGGATACCAGTATTCACAAATACTTGCTGATATTTGTCTTAATGCGGGAACGACCGACATCATGAAAGTTGCACTGCTTGGTAAGTGGCAGGACGCTGATGTTACGACATTTCGAGCTGGAGCAGCTAACCCATGCGTTGAGAGTTGTGCGTTGGTAGATATGTTGGAATATAGAGGCGCACAACCAAGAGGGGACATTGTGGAACATATGAAGGTAATAAGTGTGATTTTTTTTCCCGGAAATTGTTTGTTTTATGAACCATTTAAAATGGAGGTAGTTTTGCCATATTATACAGTAAAGCCCTTTTTAAAAGCCAGGGACAAGGCAAGTTAGATCTCTATTTTAAAATGTCTGAAAATATAGTTTGCCTTATTGATTTGTAGCGACCCAGCTTATTTTCTTCCAATTAAATGTAAATATGTTTTTAACTGTGAGCGTGTTTTAACAACTGTTGTTTTGTCGCTATATCCTGTCTTTTCGTTTAAAATATTTCTAAATCTTTGCTACCATAATCGAAAAGACAAATAAAAGTCATTATTATGGTTGTAAGTTTACTTGTTAGTTCAGTGCAAAAATTTCAGTACTGGTCTGCCCTCCTTGGCACCATATGTTACTAGTCATGTATAAAAATGTTTATGCCAGAGTTGGAAATTTCACTTAAATGCTTGAAAACCATTCCAGAAAGTAGATTGGACATGGAAGCTGCGATACGGGGCTTTATCTGCGGTATCAAAGTTGGTTCATTCTTTACAAGGAAATGAAATGAAACATGGGTTAAGATCTGCAGCTTGGTCGTTAATGCTGGCTGTGCAGGTTTATACAACTCTGCTTTTTGTGCTTATTTATTCTTGTTAAATATATGTAATTTATGCTAAATTTTTCATTCATTATTCTCATTAAATAGAATGTGTACCTTAAACTATTCTAAATATTTTAGAAAAACATTTTTTTATCTGCTTTGTAGAAAGTTTAGTCGTTTTTGGCGCAGAAAATTTCCTTTTGTGTCAGAATAGTATATTTTTATTTCTTGCTTGCGGGGTGATTGGCCAAATCTAGACTAAAATCCTAGGTCCTTGACTAAGACCTCACCCTCATAGATTATATATACTTTGTGAGGTAGCTGCTTGGTGGTTACGGCATAATATGTTCTAAAATGTTTCAAATTCTAAATATTCCGACCAATAGGAATCTCCCGTCAGTGAATCTCGAGTATTGGAAGCGATACGTGTTGCTCAAGTTGAATTTGTAAATATCAACATCAACAACAACCCAACAACAAGGTTTAATAAGAGCAATAACATTATAGTGGCAGCTGTGTATTTGCACCAATCGTAAATACATTGTACACATTCTGTTAACTTTTCGCAAAGTGAATTTACAATAAAATTGTAAAGAAGATAGTGGTGAATCATAAATATCAATACGCCAGGAAAACTGCATTTAGAAATCATGTATTATTATAAATGTTGTATTAGTACATTATACACTGAGTAATTAACACTCTCTGGAAATCCACACAACAAATTGTTTTTTTAACAATATGTATGAATGTAACTTGTTTATCCTGGCATGGTTGAAAAACAACATAACACGTTATAACATGGGTGTTCCAACTATATCTTTCAGTGTTTGGAAGAGAATTGCTCAATCCTTGAGTGAGATTTATCTTCTCCCACCTCCTCCTCCTCCTCCCGCATCCAGGAGTGGAAGAGTCGGACCTCGGAACACACCAAGTCCGAGAAAACCTCAAACTCCACGATCTGTAAAAATTTCAAGGCCAACCATCAAGTATAAGTTGTTTTATGTTGTTTAGTTTAAAATGCATTTGGGAGTTTAGGTATTTTGTGTAAGACTCAAGGAAAGGATAAGAAAACCAGGGATCCTATAAGTTAATATAGGCTAGGGCTGAAACTCTGACATACTAAGGTAAAAATCAGGCCAGGGTTGGAAATCCAGACATCAGGGGTTTAAGTCCAGGCCAAGATGGAGAACCAATCATCTCAGGTTTAAATCTAGGCTTAGGTAGAAAAAACTTACATTTCTCATTTTCTTTCCACTCCAGAGAAGAACTTTTAATCCACACTTCAGTTGAAAATACAAACCCAGAGTTTAACGCAAGAACGTCTTTGGATTTAAATCGAGTGATTGCTGACCAGTGGAGGAAAGAAGTTATGCGACAACAAAGAGTATGAATTTTCATCAATTTTCATGCATTCCTATAGCAAGATTTTGCTTTTGTCATCCTACAATTTCCATGGCTGAATTTCAGAGACCCAATAAATATTTTAAGTTAACAGGAATTTCGTTTAGGTAGTTGGAGGCCTTTTAAACCTAGATTGTTATAAATTCAATTGCTTTGTTGTGAACTTATTTCTAGTTTTGAAATGTTTGCTCTTTAAATATCCTAGGACTTCATCTTTGATTGTATGTTTTACAGAAGGAAGATGATGAGAGAATCAAAGAAATGAAGAGAGAAAGGGAAGAAGAAGAAATAAGAGATAGAGAGATATTAGAAAAAAGGAAAGAGAAACTTAAAGGAAGACCGACAGCAAACCTGGCTCCTTATCAAATATAATTTTTGTAAATTTATTCTTTTATTTCTGTAAATTACAAAGTTATTTTTTAAAGTTTTGCAAACTGCGTTTAAAATTGACGTTTTCTTTTTCTTGTCATAGGAAACAGGAGATAAAATCTTTTTTGGGGAAGCAGATATCCCTTGGAAAATATACTATGCCTAGCAGCAACAGCTGTGGTATACATAAACAAATACAGGTTGTATCTAACTAGAAAATTTATTTTGATACATAGTACTACACAGCACACAAGGTTGCATATATAACACTGCATAACTCAACACACAGGCAAGTTTCAAGGAACAGCAACTTTGGCACTTCTTACAATACACAACTTGCAATATACAGACATTTTTACATGAACTTATGAATTGCTAAAAATGTAGGTCAAAAACCAATCGAAATTTACGGTGGCATTTGGCAAATGCCATAGAATTGACACTGGAATGTTAAAATTTGTTGCATTTTTCGTGCCATAGTAAGAGTTGGTGGCATTTGTTACTGAATTTTTTTGCCAGAGATTTTTTAGGTTAGTTTTTAGATTTTGAAACTCAAGCTTAAATATCTGTAACCATATTTTTAACAAGGTATAGGTTTTAAAAATCAAACAGAAACATTGGGCTGTAAATAAAACTAATCTACAAAAAGCTTTTAACTCAGAACCCTCCTACTTACAAGAAATTAAAAAAAAAGTGTAAACAAAACTATATCTTCATAAATGCTTTACATCTTATAAAAAGTGTACAAAAATACGAATTTAGGCATTAAATATCTGAAATATTTAACAAACTACGAAGAAAATAAATTTAAAACTGTTCTTATGGTATCAAAATAAGCATAAAATATATTATGTAATTGTAACCATAGTTTTGTCTGCCATACCAATAAACAAAAATTGGTTACAAAAAAAATAATTTTACCAGAATAGCAGTTTTAAAATATATTATGCCTAGCAGCAGGTTATGATGTAGTGGTAAAAATAGTTTATCGTTTTTTAAATAAACTAAAGTTAAACAAATAACTTGTTTAAGTTGGTCTTGAGCTAAGCACCTGAACCCTCACTGCAAGATTTTCAATTTCCGGTTTTCGTAAAATTAAAGTTTTTGAAATCGAATCAATTTCTTTGTTGATCTGAAATTTATAAGTAAACGATAATAAGGATAACTTTTAAAATTTTAAAGTTTTCTCTTTAGCGTGATAGGCTATTGAAGCTGAGATTTAGTCCAGAGTTAGCCCATTACTTTAACACTACAACCAATTAGTGAGTTAAAGTAATGCCAATTAAGCCTACCAGTGTTAAGCACCAAGCCCAGTACCCTTTGGTTACTATACAGGCGCCTAAACACTGAGCCACAGCGACAAATATACCAAAACAACCAACCTGTTGTAGTTCAACTTCCACAATATTGAAATCCAATGAAGAAGTAGGTGGTATGTTCATTGTGTTACGTTCGTAACAATCTAACATAACATCTCGCTGTTGTTTCAATACTCTGTAAATATAAATAATGGTTTTACATAAATATATCAAGCCTATATTATTGCCTTTGCTGGAAGACCCAACCCATTGAGAATAGAACAAACCAGTTTTAAAAAACCCCTGGGTAACTCAAGTTTCTGCCTTCTGGTTAACCAGTGTTCCAGTAAATTGGTTTAAAGCCTTTTGGTATGTCAAAAATTTGTGGACATAGTTTGTTATTAATTTTTGCTAGATATTGGGTTACGCTGCAAAGAGCTTGAAAAATATCCTAGTAAGATTTCAATCGATAGCATAAAAAGCTACTCCTAATGAGCAGTCAAAACTGGAAGCACAACTAAATAATATATATGTAAGTTTTCTTACTTTAATTGTTGCTTTAATTTCTGAAATTCTTGTAATTCTTGGTGAATGTTTTTTAGTTCTACATGAACTGGATCCCGTGATAACGTTGGTGATTCATGAGATTTTATGAAAGTTTGTGATGTTTCATGAACAAAATCACGGGAAGGAACTTTTATAAAAGTTTGTGATGACTCATGAGACTCTAGGTCATAATCATGTGATTTTGAGGCAATAAAAGTAGAGGAGGGGTCATCCTTTTGTGATGTAATAATAAAGGTTTGTGATGTAGGATGTTGGCTTGAGGTTTGATCATATGAATACTCATGAGATGAGTTTTCACGGTCATGAGAAGGTGATGAAAACGAACTATTTGATGATGAACCAGGATTTCCATCACCAGAGTTCCCGACCGAATCACGGGATATTTTTCGTGATTTCATGAATTTTACAGGAGTTTGTGGTATAAGGAAAGTTTGGCTTGTTCTGTCATGAGTCTTGCTCATATGATAATCATAATCACCATGATTAGTAGGTGTATTATGTGAGAGGTTCATATCATGATTGTTTTCATGATCATCTTCATGAGCGTGATTCAATTCATCGTTGTGATACGATGTACTTTGAATGAAACTTTTCCTAGTGTTCATATGATTCCACTCATATCCATGATTCGAACCATGAATGTGATTCGCATCACCGGCGTAATCTTGTTCACCATGATTTAGTGTGAAAGCTGATGGTGGCAACAAAATCTGAGGTTCATGATTTCCATCACGTGATTCGTAGATATCATGTGAAACAACTTTCTCATTTATCATCGTTCGTGAAACTGCAAAGTCATCATTTCTGTCGTCATGGGTTGCATGTGAGGTAGAATATTTGCTGAGTAATAATCCTTCACGATTTAACGACTCGTCAAGAAAATCAGGTAGTCTTGGAGCTGCCCGCACTTTTGTAACTTCAAAACTAAAAATATAAAAACATTTATTAAATAAATGAAACTAATTCATGATTCAGTATTTCAGTGGTTATCATTTTGGTTACGATTTGAGTACTCTGAGCATTGGCGAAAGTGAAATAATGTATGTATTGTAATATAACACAAATTCACAATAGCCAGAACAGTACTTGCCACAAACCAAAAGGTTTAGATTTATTTGCAAATAAAAAGTGTCTTTTCAACATTTTAACTAAACAACATTTAAAAAAAATTGACACTGCATAATTATATATCGGTGTACAGCAAAGCATGTGAAATAAAATAAATTAAACCTCACCTTGTACAAGTGGGTAGTGAAGGTTTCACCAAAATATCCATATTTGGTTGAGGAGACCATGTTCTTATGGTTTGGAAAGCTTTCCTCTCATCCATTCTATGCCGGGTCTTATTAAGCCATATCATTCCATACTTCCATGCAAGGTGGTACGCTGTGTGGCTCGACTGTGGATATATAAGTTGTGTATGGACTTTATACATGGGTTCTATATATGGATGTATGGGTTCTATATATGTATGTACGGGTTCTATATATGGATGTATGGGTTCTATATATGTATATATGGGTTCTATATATGGTTGTATCATAGGTGTGAATAGATCTTGTGGATTTTGCTTTTGTGATCTTGCCGGACGCAACCTGCCCTTTCAGACATCTAAAAGACCAACGTTTAGTCTGCCATACAATATCAGGAATTGACGTCAAGTATCTTGTCCAAGGACCATACATTCACAATCTAAATAATCTAAATTACCTACTTATATACTCCAGGGTTGGGAATTTTGCCCAGTAGTTTGCCTGGCTATTTAGCCCATAACCATAAACAATACCTGCACTTGTAACTTTGCTGCCATGTTTGTTCTTTCAGCGAGTTTATCAGCGTGGTAACGTAAAATTTGTGTGCAGCCATGTGTGACCATGTCATGTGACCTCATCTTTAACGCTTGAGCGAATCGCTGTTTTTTACGTGATCGTATAGCTGTGAAGGCCCTCCAACCATCATAGCATCTTCCTTGGAGCGTGACCGACCATAACCATAACGCATCACCTGCAACCATAAGCGTAATTTTAAGAGTGCCTGGAGTGGCATCTTTCACCCTGCTGTTAGATGTATATACAATCAGCAGAGCAAAATATATCCCTTTGTCATATAAACATGGTACAACAAATAAAATATAATAATAACTTAACCTGTATCTTGAATTACATTAGCGAAGATTTATAAATATTAAAAAAAACAAAAAACAGTACGTAAACAAAAACATGAATTTAAACTAATTTTCATTGTGTTTTTTTGATGGTGTATAACAAATATACTATTCTGTATCTGCTAAGTCCTATGTGAGGCATTTTTACGCCTATCAGCCAAAGCCACCACATCTAGGGGGGAAGATGGATGCGCAAACTATAGATTTTTTATAAGTGTATTCATTAGTAGTTACCCGTATAACGAGACATATTATGTTACTCACCAGTTTTCTTTCTTTCAGAGACAGAATCTTTAAAATGGCTCGACCAAGTTGAAAAGGAGGTTCTTAAGATACGTTGGCATGAAAATATATTTGCTTGTCGCTGCATTAACAACTTCTTGAGAGCCAGAAACCTGAGGTGTAGAATATATTAAGTTTTAATACATTGCCTAAATGTTCAGCAATTTATTTGTGCTACAATTTTTTTGATTCACACTTATAATGATAAACATCGTAGCCACAGTTTCTGTTTTAATTTTCATACACAAGGTCAAAATCCATAATGCAGTAAAAGTCTATATGGTTAATATCTATAACACAGTAAAAGTATTAAATTATATTTAAAATAGCTTCATATAATTAACTCTACAGACCTGAATAAAAGCCAGGCATTAAAAACAACTTTTGAAACTTTTTTCCGGTAAAACTCGACAGCAAGTTTTTCTTTCTTCTTTTCTTTTCCTAATTCACTCAACGCTAACACCCAGCGGTGAAAATATCGTTTCCGAGACGAAAAGTTCAACGTGTTGACGCAAAAATCAACTTTTTCTTTGATTTGTGTCTTTCTATAGTTGTGTACAACTGACCATTTCCTCCATCTGTGTAAGAAAACACCTAATTAGTTTGTAAAACATGGCAATACAGTGAAGCTGTTAAGACAGACAGTTAAGAATTGGGGCTGGGGGTTACAGGCTGCAAAAGTAAAGTCCCAGAGTTATTACTTAGGGGTCAGGAACTGTCAGTTTATTTCGCTGAAACAAATATAAAACATTCAATCACACAATCCTAGCTATTATATGGTAAATGAGGTTAGTCAGATAATAAAAACAATTTTGTCCCCAGTCATTATGCGGTTATGCCATGCCTTACTACAGGAACTCACCCATATAGAAGTTAGAAGTACATTTTTCATATAAAATTTGTTAAACACAAATAACTTACTTTAAAAACACAGCCAATTTTAATTGATTGTTTCGGTGATTCCTAGCTTTCTCGTTGAACGATTTCTTTTGAATATTTTCCAAAGTTGCCAACCTCCATTTTGTGAAAGTTTCACGAAGAATTTTGTTTCGTTTCGCTTCAAGTTGCGCTGATGCCTTTAGGTTGATCTGACGGGTCTAAAAACATAACATACGGTTAATATTGTGAAAATCCACATAATAAACCAATATGACACACAAAAAACTTTGTATATTTTTATTTAATCCATAATACATTGTCATTGGGGTATGTTTTGTAGGGGAACCAGGTAGTTATGGCAGAGTTGGCCTATTACCCCAAAAGACATACCATTTATACATGGCACATGCATCCACTGGCGCAAATAGGGGGGGGGTTTAGGGGGTCGAAACCCCCCCCTTTAAAAAAATGAAAAAAAAAAATTCATAATTTAAAAAAAAAAAAAAAAAATTAATAATTTTTTTTTTAATAATTTTTTTTTAATAATTTTTTTTTACTTCAAAATAATTGTTTAAAAATTAATTTAAAGTTTTTAATCTTAAATTCCCCTATTCTGAGCCGGGGTCGGCAGCGGTGGCTTTCCGAAAAAGCATGTGAAAATTTTTAGCCGGGGTCGGTATAAGGTGCTCAATCTCTCGTAAAAAACATTATATTTTAAGGTCTAATCGAATGACAACAGCTCGATGTTAAAACGAAATCAATTTTATTTGTCAGTTATCCAAACATTACAATAATAATTCAAGACGGCGAGCTTTCAGAGCCGCGAATTGAGTAATTAAATGTTCCGTGTCGACGATTACGTCACGATGCACCGTCATCAAGGCAATCCCGTTCAGACGATCTTGACGCATGGTGCAGCGTAGGTAGGTTTTTAACCTACGTAGCTGGGAAAAGGAACGTTCAGCACTGGCTGTGGTGACTGGGAGCGTGGCAACAATCTAATAAGGGAAAGTGTAATTCATTTGTGCTTATTTCGACTCACGTAATGCTTACTTTTAAAAGTTGGCGAATATTTGGGAAGAATTCCCCGTTACACGCCTGGAGAGCAGATTTGGCGTCAGATGGCAGTTCTTTTTTCTCTGCTGACCACTTCTGTCGCCAATAGCCCAGCTCTGACGTAATCGTTGCAGCGGCATTTTTTTCCAGGTCTTCTGAATATAGTTCAACCAAATTTATGAGCTGATTTTCATCTAAAAATAGAACATAAGGTTTTTGTTTTATAGCGCTATTGTAATTATATACCAAAAGAATCGGCGAGATATTTTGGTATGAGTGCGTAACAGTTTGCTGCACGTTGAAATGTTGGAGAAAATCGTTCTTCAATTTGGCTAATAACGTCTTCAATGAACGGTAAGAACGTAATGTTGTGCAAATGCTGCTGAACGGTAAGGTTTGGAGAAGTACCGCGTGGTAGAGTGCATATAATCGGGATGTTGAGGCTTTCAGCAATGCACTTTGCATCATGGAAAATTTTTTCAAAGACTTCTTCTGAGTTTCCCCTCATAATCTGCAATTTTTTAAGCGTTTGTTTCACCATGTTTGCGCACGATACCAGGTCAACTTCTTTGCCTTGTAGATTAACTGATAGTCGATAGGTCTCTTCGAATACCGCAGCGATGCATTTTGCATCGCTCAAAAACGTGAAATCACGTAAATGCAGTTTGACTTCTGTTGCACCCTTCGAAGTGGCTATTGTGTTCGACATCTCCAGGTCAACCACTGCATGAAGAATGTGAGGATATAGTTCCAAAAATATTTGAACCGCTTCGTGCCGCTCGACCCACCGCGTCTCACAAAGTTGCTTTAAAGCTCTGTGTTTGATTGAATGACCTTGAAGAGCCTCCATTGCGTTTTTCAAACACTGTTTCCGTTGAGGGCTGCCGTCAAAAAATTTGGCTGCATCTTGTATGATCGAAAGCGCTTTCTTTATCGTTCTCAGTTTACATGCGTGGTTTATTACAAGATTTAACACGTGCGAGTTGCAATGTGTGTAGAGGGCCTTTGGATATTTTTCTAATATGCGAGACTGGACGCCCCGATATTGACCCGACATATTAGCAGCGCCATCGTAGCCTTGCCCACGCATTAAGTCCAGGTTCAAGCCCCAACTACTTATGGTCGATAAGATGGTATCAGATAATGCTTTGCCTGTAAGCTCCATCACATCGACAAAACCCAGGAAGTCTTCTCGGATTTCAAGGCAATTTGGACGCACCTCGTGAACGTAGCGAACACAGATGGATAATTGCTCATGTAGTGATACATCGCTTGTTTCGTCCGCCAATACAGTATAATGGTTTGCGTTTTTTATATTTGCCACGATCTTCTTTCGCATTTCGTCCTCAAGGAGAGCTATTATCTCATTTTGAATGTACCAACTGATATAACGGGCTTTAGTTGGAGCTTCGTTAACAAATTCAAGGCAGTAGGAGTCACCAGAGGAAATACGGTAACGAAGCAAAGCTCGAAAATTGCCTTCGTTTATTGTCGTTTCAAAGTCTTCAGGGTTGTTGAGTGGTCCGCAGTCTCGATGGCCACGAAGGGGAATGTTTTGCCTGCAACATAATTTAATGGTATCTACGACACATTTCATAAAACGTCGATTTCTTGACACTTGTTGAGAGTGGGAAGAAGACATTTGATTGACCACGTTGCCGGAAGTAGATTCCCAGGTAGCAATAAAGTGTTCGGTACGAGTTTGCGCCAGTTTGTGATATTCTCTCTTGCTGTGTTCAGTTATGTATTCTCTTGCCTTTTTTAAGTTGGTCATTGGTGATGTTACGAAGCGGTTCAATAATGAACCTCCAGCAATTTCAGGTGCAAAGACCACGCAACTTTTGCAGAACGCCCCCTCCTTAAGGTGACTATATGTCAGCCATTTCCATTCATTTAACCAGTTGAGTTGAAAAGTCAAATCAACTGGTTTGCCTTTAACAATGCGTTGTTTCGTTGGAAATTTGTAGTGTTGTCCCGGCTTCCAACTGTTGTTTAGCAGGAGATATTTTGTTGTGTCGTCTAACGAGTTTCTGGAGTCCACGAACGTTCCTATGTCATTGTCAGGTTGCAGCATTGGACTTGGTTGTTTCTGCCTTGTAGCGGCAAGCTCTGCTGTGATGCTCGTTTCTGCACCAACATTTTTTTCTTGCGTTGTACTAAAAAATAAATTCAATCTTGCTTGTTTCTTTGGCTTGGGATTCATAGCGAACTCAATAGGCTTGTTTCTTTGAATCGGGATTCTTTGGGTTTGGATTCAGACAGTCTGACAGCATGGTATTTATACCTTTGGATTGTGACGTCACGAATATGGCGTGATAACGGCAAGTTGATATTGGGATTGGAAGATGCGCCTGGAATGACGCGTTCATGTGCAGTTGCACCTGGAATGACGATCCAGATGCACCTGGAATGACGTGTTCATGTGCAGTTGCACCTGGAATGACGATCCAGTGCATGCCAGCCTGGAGGGGCGTGATCGCCGCATGGTCAAAAGCGTTGATGGTCTAAATTTTCCATGATGCAAAGTGCATTGCTGAAAGCCTCAACATCCCGATTATATGCACTCTACCACGCGGTACTTCTCCAAACCTTACCGTTCAGTAGCATTTGCACAACATTACGTTCTTACCGTTCATTGAAGACGTTATTAGCCAAATTGAAGAACGATTTTCTCCAACATTTCAACGTGCAGCAAACTGTTACGCACTCATACCAAAATATCTCGCCGATTCTTTTGGTATGTAATTACAATAGCGCTATAAAACAAAAACCTTATGTTCTATTTTTAGATGAAAATCAGCTCATAAATTTGGTTGAACTATATTCAGAAGACCTGGAAAAAAATGCCGCTGCAACGATTACGTCAGAGCTGGGCTATTGGCGACAGAAGTGGTCAGCAGAGAAAAAAGAACTGCCATCTGACGCCAAATCTGCTCTCCAGGCGTGTAACGGGGAATTCTTCCCAAATATTCGCCAACTTTTAAAAGTAAGCATTACGTGAGTCGAAATAAGCACAAATGAATTACACTTTCCCTTATTAGATTGTTGCCACGCTCCCAGTCACCACAGCCAGTGCTGAACGTTCCTTTTCCCAGCTACGTAGGTGAAAAACCTACCTACGCTGCACCATGCGTCAGCAAGATTAGTTTTACCACGGCCTACTAGAGATATATCTCTCGTAGGCCGTGGTTTTACTATTGCTCTGAATATTTATCTATAACTGTTTCGCATGTGTAGCAATTGTGACGTTATCTCATACAATCGAATATCAAAAATTTAACTGCGGTCGTCTTTTTAACCATTTTTGCTACACACGGTGAGTAGATTTAACTCGATTATGACTTAATGATGTTTACTGAGATAAAGTTGGGTAGTATCACAAAAAATAACAAAGAACAAGGAACGTAATTCTAACGTGTTTTTTACATCCACGATGTAGCTAATAACGGACGCGTCAATGGACATTATGACGCAATTGACCGCATATAAATTGTTGTTACGTCGGAAAATAAGCTTCGCTGTCGTAACCCAATAACATGACAGCGTACGTGGTAATTTAAAAATTTAAATAAGTTTTTACAACGGGGGGGTTTTACAGTAAAAAGGGGGGGGTTGTAGCAAAAATTTTTTTGCGCCTTCGGCGCAAGTCAGAACCCCCCCCTTTCAACTCGTCTATTTGCGCCAGTGCATGCATCCAATTAATTTACCACCTAAAACACCACAGTGTATCTGTTTCTTTGTTGCATGAGCATTGCGCCATTAAATTAACTATAAATATTTTTTGTTGGACCAATAATTCACGATACATTAAGATTTGTGATGGAAGCTGAGACTTAACACTTTCCGTGCCGCATTAATTTGAACAATTGGACACTTGGTGCAGCATAATTTTAGATTTTTTAAAAAATTTTCAACAATTATAATTTGCAAAACATCGAACATTGTGACTAAAACGTAAACATACATAGAATGGCGCCGAAAGTGGACACAAAAGACACAAATTTACTCACTCATTTATTTATCTCCCAAACACCAACTTACCATCCCAACAAAAACCTTCCAACCCTCGAAGCATTTCTCAACAACTTTTCTTGAATATTTCGACTCAATTTCGGAAATTTGTTTCCGTTTTGCTCGTTTCTGTTCAACGTAGCGTAACCACGACAACCATGCACCAGCAAGCGTCCCCGTGCGATGATATGACTCAGCATAATATTGCTTCCGCTGCCTGATTAAAAAATATAAATGTTAAATTAGATTAAGGTTTCCCCCCAAAAAAATTAATAAAATTCATTTTTTTGAATAGTTTTACAAATAAAAAAAAAACGGTTATTTAAAAATATTAATAATCAGTTTAAAAAATAAACAACTATTTTAAACACTTTACCCACCTCTCCATAGACATCTTATAAAACTTTTTCCATGATGTCATCGCTGTGTGCAGTAGAGCATGACGATAATGCACACAAGCCAATACATCGCTGTGATTGGCTGATAATATTGACCGTGTTTTTGTTGCCCAAATATGGAAATGATGGCGTAACGTTGATTCAGTGTGTTGCATCATGGCCTGGAACAAAAATCATAATTTAAAGTTGGGTGTAAACTATATCTTTTTGATTAAAAATATTTTTTTTTACGGAAAATCTTGTAATTTCGAATGCAATGAACTAACTTTGGCTTAAATTCAAAGTACCCTAGAATGACTTGCCAAAATATCTCTTCCAAATATAACATGCCTTGCCAAAGCAACACTTTGCTCTGCTTGTGTAGACACTTAACAGCAAGGTAAAAGCTAGTTCAGACTTAAACTGTCGTGCTAAAACATATAATCCCCTCTCCCTTTAAAAGTTGAACCGTAACACCACGACTTTGCTTCGGAGTACTACTGGGCCCAACAACCTATAAACCAAACATTCAAACCCACACAAACACAACATACCATTCTTTCCATTGTCCTCAGCTCTCTTGTTTGTTCAAACTTGTTCCACCATATATAGAAATATTTTGTCTCAAGAACCTCTCTGTGATGTAATAATCATAAACAATTAATCACTTATGATGTAGCAATGCATAAACAAACAAACCTGTGAAACATGGAAGCATTGCGTTTCATTGAATTTCTTTCTTTTCGAGTTTTAACAAATATTTTCCAAGTTTTGAAACACCTAGGTAATTTCTGTAAAAAAATATGATTTATATTAAATACAAAAGTGATAAATTTGGTTTTAAAATGTTCTTAAATCATTTATGATTTAGTATAGGCATAGTATTTAATGTGAGACCATTTTCAATTAAGTTACAGGCACCAAGTTATACTGCATACCACATTAAAAAAAGTTCTGTAATTTTTTGAGATGCAACACACCAGTCTACATAACATAGGATTTGCTGGCATTAGCCATACAGCATTAAGGCTACCATATACTTTTATTATAACTGAAATATAATAATTCACCTTAACCATGAAATAAACATCAGCCTTTCTTATTTTCGCCTTCTTTATTTTACTTCTCACAACATTGTCTTGCAACTTCCGCAAATATTTCTTCATCTGTGTTGTTCTGGATCAAGTTAAGAGGTTTATATAAAAACAAATATTCTGCCACTATTATTAGTATTAATTGTGTTATTGTGTTCTACCACTGTTGTTTCTGCCATACAATAAGGTTTCTGTGCCAAACACCTAAAGTCTTGCCAAATTGCAGACAAAACAATGGTATATTAAACCTACAGTTTCATACCAAAGAGCCAATTTACATATTACCTGTTATTCAAAAACAAAAAAAAGTATTTCTGGTCATAAAAGTTTTCAGCCAATAATTAAACCAGATGATACCTGTGATGTTGATGGGCAATCTGGGATAACTCGTATAAATCTTTTTCTTCAATTTCCTCCAGCCTTTTCTTCCATGTCATCCAAGTTAAACGAAGCATCTGGTAAAGAAGAATAGAAGATGACATTGTTTATATGAATTTGTTTGAAAAATAAATTCCCGGGTCAGCTGTTTTAGCTTTGATATTATATATATGTGCTTATTGCTAAAGTAAGCAAGTTTAAAAATTAGTAAAAAAAAATATAATAAAAAAAATATATATATATATATAAAAAAAAATAAATAAAAACCCCAAATGGGCTGTACCACCCAAATTAAGTTGCATTGAAACTTCAGTATTTTTAAAACTGTCAATAAAACAATAACCTAAAATTGGTTGCACTACTTTTCACATGTGTTGTATAAAGTAAGTTTAAATTCAAGTAAACAGCTTGACAGGGAGCACGAGGTCTTACCCAAGTTTCTCTGAATCTTTCTGAGACGTACAACAGCTCCACCTTGTGATGACGACGTTCGACAGCCGACATTAACGAAGAAAAAACAAATTTCTATGAAATACAATGAACTTGTTATCAAACCAGAATGCTACTGTCTGTGCAAAATTTTATGGACAGATTGTATTTTAATTTTTAAATATAAAGAAGAAAAAAAAGAGTAAAATTCTTTGAAACCATCCTTAATCACATAAGAAACTCACAAACGAAACAGAATAACAACTGACACTGACAAGTATATATAAAAGTATAACAACCCAGCAGCAAAAACTTCCGTGTTTAAACATCCCTTTACCTTTAGTTTATTCTTTCTATACAAATCAGCAATAGCAAGATTTCTATGTTGGTTATGAATATCATTAATATATTGAAGCCAGGAATTGAAATATCTTTGTTTGGTTGCTCTTATTGATAATTCATGACATTTTTCCATTCTTGCTTGGTGGTCGAGTGATTGTTTATATCTGTTATGTCATGAGTTTAATGAAATACAGAAATTAAAAATATGCAGGTAATCTATATGGGTCAGGTCCCACAACAAATTCCAGAGCCCCCCTCTGGAATTTAGGCTAGAGTTGACTTATTACTTTAGCAGTCAAAAAGATATAATTAATTTAAGTTGGCTATTAAGCGTATGACTATTATAAAGTGTAGCTCCGCGGTTCCCAAAGTGGGCGCCGCGGCGCACTAGTGCGCCGACGCAACTCGTCAAGTGCGCCGTGAAAATTTGCAGAAACATTTCCAATTTAGCATGGTCGAGATAATTGATTTGTATTAATATTTTATTGCAATATAAATTGTTGTTTTATATAAAAATCCAACGTGTTTGTTCAATAATAAAATTTAAAAAGTTTGTTTTCGCATTTCTATCTGTACAGTAGATTTGTATATTACGTAACAATGCCAATTATTTCTTTCGGTTTGCAATAATCATGTCCAGACTGTGGTACAACACTTTTCATATGCTTAAGTTTCATATGCTTAAACGAGCCTAATCTTAAAATACACGATAAAACTGTAAAAATGCGTTTTTATTTCTAAGACCTTTGGCTAAGTGCGCCGCAAACATTTTGAATAGCTCAAGTGGCGCCGGGTGAAAAAAAAGTTTGGGAACCACTGGTGTAGCTGTTTCTTTAGTAGTCTTTTGTATAAGAACTCACCATTGTTATACCTTGAAAGTGAAGATTATGTTTACAAATATACAATAATTGCGTTGTGTGTAAAAAGACACCCATATAATAACTTCATAAATATTTAGAACTATTAATACCCAGTGTGGCCAGACCAGTAGTGCAGATATGAACCAATGACACAATAATTTAACCTTGTACTGGTTGTACATATTACCACGTATGCAACATATTAACAAACCTTATCCTCCATTGCAACAATATCCTTCCTTTTAATGAATAAACAAATAAATCTTGAGCTTTTTGACTTTTTAATATCTTGTGTCGGCGAAGCGTTATATATCGCCTCCATGTGGTGAAATATTGATGTAATAAATTTGTCCGTAGATGACAACTAGCGAGATGTTGTTGTTGTTTGGATTCAACTTGTTGCTGGTGGTAAATCTTCCAAGATCTCCAGCACTGTGATGTCATAAACAATATTTCTTCCTAATATATATTTTAAAATCCCTGGTAACATTGCTAAAATGCAGTTACATTTCTAGCCTAAAACACAGGAAACTTCATTCAAGTATTCAATTACTGTATAGTTTATAACTTTATATACTGTATAGAATGGGCCCAGTTTGTTGGTATAGTTACATACACATACATATCACAAAAGCAGGTTAAAAGCTGTATTAACTACTAAAACTTGATTACAGCTTTCTGGCCCATAGGTTAGCCATTCCTAATACAGACAAGAGACAACTTTTCCAAACATTTTACAAAACCTTACCTTCGCTTGAATAGTTGAGTTAAACCTCCACGAAGCGATCTCATTATTCCTTGCATCTTCTCTCTTCCACCTCACCATCTCACACCATGTGATCCAAGTAGTCCGGATGCGGGTTGTTCTTGCGATGGAGTAAGATGTCTCGTACATCCTTGTCTTCATTTGACGGAGCTGGATGTATACCTAAAAACAGAAATTATATTACTGCACAGAAAGTGTGAGAGTATTTAACATCTAAACGAAACTGAAACATTTTTTGAATGAACCCTTTTTGGGCCAAAACCATACCACTTCTGAGGTATGGTGGACATTAGTGGAAAAATGGCTACTACATTTAATAAAGATAGAAAATTGGACTCCTAACAGAACTGTGCAATTAGAGTGACATTTATACATATGGTACTTCAATGTTTGCTTTTGAATAGACTACTATGAGCCTGGTTTGACAGATATTTATGCCTGTAGTATTTTAACAGAACCTTTAACTGAAAATGTGAGTAAATTTTTATTTGAATAATATATCCCCACCTTCCAAAATTGAACATATTTCTTGCATGTTGTTTCTTTAAAATGGTCAAAAGCGATTTTTAATTTTGCTTTCTTCTCTTTTTTACGTTGAACAAACAACTTCCACACTTTCCATACTTTGCTGTAAGTTTGGTATCTGTAAGAATAAAAAAAATAATTATGAACTTTGTAATAATAAGCACATGATATCCAAATAAACAGATCATGTTTTAAACAATTAACAACAGTCTATTGGAGACGTTTGGATACGATTTATAGGGTAATTATTTGAATTTTGTTTCTTTACTACCAATTGGGATGGAAAAATAGAATGAAAAGGTGTCCCATCCCACCCAACTCTACTATATACCAGAACAGTAAAAACTATACAGTAGCATCTTAGGTGCAGGATCTCCATTATTAAGACCAAATGGAAGCATAATCATCTAAAAGTAATAATATAAAACATTGGGTCCATTTTTAATGGGTAAAGAGACCTAAGCTCCATGTACGACTATTTAAACAAATGTACTTAAAGTTCAGACCTAACTAACCCATTATTTACCTGTGAAAGAACTCTGATCTGACCATGAGCTTCCATTCACCACAGTTGACCCACCAATCCTCACGCCAAGATATAAAACAACGCTTCAGTATACTTTTTCTATAGAACGCATCAGCAGTTGTAAGGGTAACACGGCCGAAAGTTTTTCTTTTCCACAAGTTAAGAAACTTTCGTGCTTGTGTTCGAATTCGAATCTCTTTTAAACGGCCTCCCCTGATTGGTAGATAATTTAAATACATCATATATTAAGTTATTGTTTCATTATTAAAGATAAGCCAATTTTAACAGTGTGGTTTAAAACTAGTTTTTTAAATACTACAAAACCAAATACTACAAAAGTAACTAGAGCTCAAGTAAATAATGGTACTGAATAGACCTAAACCAGATTTGGTTTAATATCATTTTACATAGTTTACAACTAATAGACCTATTAATATAATAAACAGCAGAGAAATTCTTACCTATTCCAGGTATAATCAACAGGTCTGCGTGGGATTTTCTTGCGCTTTGCTACTTTTTTCACGCTGTACGTTTGATTTGGTGGTAAACCACTCTTCAATATACGAGGCGTTGGTGTAGGGAGGGCATTGTTAGTTTTTACGGCAGATCTTGGAATTCTCGAAGGGGTTAAACATTTCTTATTTTTCGTTTCAAGTTTTCGACCCGAAATTTCAATGTTTTGCTTTTTCGAAGCAGGTTCTTTATCTGCCATTGTGACAAAACAACTCTAACTGTTCGTAACATTCCAGTAATGAGTTGTTACATTGCATTCCATTACCTACTTTCTAAAATTTGTAAAAAATGCAAAATATTTATTTACAATAACATCTTAAAATAGAACATGAACCTACCTTAGGCTAATAAAATTCCTACACTTGTAAGTTTGCACTATTGCCTTATGAGAATAAACGTTAAAATTACATTTACCCGTCAACTATTTCGTTAATTTAAACATCATTAAAGGCTAATGGTAGCGATAACTATGTATTTTTCAACGTTATTATATACACTAAATAGTGCACGTATTAATAATTGCACAATTTATCCCAAATTACCTGAATATCCGTGGATTTGAGACTTCCTATTAAAACTTACTAAAATGTCAACTTTGGTGATTGATTGACATTTCAATATCGCGCAACGACCAAATGAAGTCATGCGTAACATAGCGGGTAATATTTTTAACATTTTTAAGGGTGTAATAAATATACTTTTTTTAAATAATTAGTAATTTATGTTTGTAAAATAGCTTAAGCTTAAAGTTTTAATCAGTATTGATTAAAGTAGAAGCTATATTAATATCCCAATATATATATACATACATATTAAGCTTGTTGTGTTGCATGAACATTTAGTTGTCATACAGGAAATGGAACCTTCATCGTTGACACAGGAACGAACCAATTTGTTTCAAATCTCGTCAGTTAGTATACGGGGAGGCATTGGCAAAGATAAGGGTACTAATAAATATGTACAATTTACAAGTACAGAAAAATCAACTGTCGCTCACGAATAACAATTAGCCGTAATTAGAATTACCTTTATAAAAAAACTTAAAATAAAATGCAGTTAATTAAAATCTTTCACCAAATAACAAAGCGCAGAAGTCAAGACAAAAGAAGTTGTTATCAAATTTAAGCCCCCATATTTTATAGTTTTAATTTAAAAATATACAATAAGATATCTGTACCTCAGGGAAAGCACCAACATGTAATTTTTTTCAACGTTTTAAAAAAATTACACAAAAGTTTATGTTTAGGTTTTAGGAGTTTTAAGAAGCTTAATATGAACGTAAACGGCAACCATAGCATGTCTTTAGAATTTCACTATTCTGTTAAAGACTTAAAGGAGTCCGATCCGTCATGGATTGATGTAAATTGGGGCAAAAATCAGAAAAAGTCTAAATTTGACGAAATTTTAACTTCGAAATGGGATAAGGCCGTAGAAAATGGTAAGTTAGGACCGCGTGTGTCTTGTGAATATACGTATGTAATATTATAGCTATTACTCGGTGAAAATTTTGATCTCAAAATGTTTTTTTTCCATTGTGTTGTATGCTTTATAAACATTTTTGGGAAAACCTAATCATTTCTGTCAAAACTTAGTTTAAATATCGAAAAGTCCTTAAAAACCTTTTGAAAGTTTATATTTTCTGGTAATTTAGTACATAAATCCTTACATAGACATTTTCTACCCAGGTATTTTCAAGTACAAGTTGGACGACTGTAAATATAAAACACTTACGTCATCAAAATCCAACCCAATGCATTGCGTAGCTCAGTTGAACCCACAGCGAAGTTTTAAACGAAGAAAACGTGAAACTTTCAGCTCCATGAATGAAAACTTCACGCAAAACCAATTCAACTTCACAAAAATTTGCGATGATGAAATTTTATTCACTATGGTGCCACCTAATGACTCCGCTGCTACAGAGCTGCAAAAGACAGCTTCAAGAAATGTTGTAGTCGTTAATATCAGTCCGATAGATTACGGGCATGTTTTGCTAATTCCTGCACTTGACGAATGTCAATCACAAAGATTGACAGCTGCTTCTTTGCTGCTGGCTTTTGATTTTCTTCAGCTGAGCTCAAACCCAGGTGTTTAATAAGTTTTATTATTTTTTTATTACTTGGTTATTGTTTGTTTAAATTGTTTGCAGAGTCACCTGGAATTCCTCCACTGTCAATATGTTATCATTATCCAGTAATAGCAATTGTTAGGAAATCACATTGAATTTTGCTTAAACAGTTTTTTTATGTTGGTTAGATTCTTCATAGCAGAAAGCACAATATAGTTTTTTAAACATGTCTATAATACTTTTACACAATGAGGTTTTAACTTGAATATTATGATTTATTTTTGTGTAGATTGCTTTCAACATTTCAAACAGCTAAATTATTCACCCCAGGTTTTCGTGTTGGTTTCAACAGTCTACATGCTTGGGCTTCTATCAATCATCTGCATTTCCATGGCATGTATCTACAACACCAACTATTTTTGGATAATATACCAACATCTGACCATGTTGCTGGTTCATGTTATTTGATTGATGGTTCCTCTCCCATGCCTGCATTTGTGTTTAATGTTCCAAAGCAGAAAGAAGCCAGAGTGGTGGTAAGTGGTAGCTCATATATTATTTAATGAGGACATATGGTAAGGCTAGTGTATATGTAAACCAGATGTACATGTAGTATTCATTATTCATACACATCAAGCTCACTGTCAATTATAAGATGGGTATCATCTTATACACCAGACACACATGGTGTATTCATACATTTCAATGCTCACTGCTTAGTTTTAACATAGGTATCTTCTTATACACCACACAAACATGGTGTATTCATATGCACTTTTGCTCACTGCCAATCTACATTTCCACTTATTTCCCTTTCAGGTAGCTACAGATATTGAAAAACTTGTACACATTCTCCATGAAGGGGAAACCCCATACAACATGATGCTCACACGAGGCAGTGTTGGTACACGTTGCGTCATCGTGCCGAGAAAATCAACCCAAAATTTGGAACCTTCCGATAGCTTTGATGTGGCATGCGTTGAAATAGGAGGCCAATATCCGATTAAATACGAAAAGGAATTCTGCAGTGTCACCCATGATTCAGCATTTAAGATTCTCGCCAAAAATGCAGTGAGTAATGAGGTGTTTGATGACTTGGTTCAAAAAATTAAACAAATCCTTTAAATATAATCTAGGCATATTTGGATTCAGATAACAAATTTATTACAATCCTGGTTAAAATTCACGCAAACTAAACTTAAAATATTTATCAAGCTTCTGAAACGATGTTTTGGTAGGTTTTAGTTCAAATTTATAAATATAAGCCATAGCTTAATAAGCTATCCTAATGTCAACAAAACCCTGGTATTAGCTTGGCTGAAACTAACAATTGTTGACATTAACTAAAGAGTTTGCCAAAAAAATCCTATGTAACCTATCCTACCTATGTGTTCTCTTGATAAAACTTTTTTAAAAAAGACACTCTGTATCTTAACTATATTGCAATATGCTGAAAATATATTTTTATGCCAGGTGCACTTTAAAAAAATGTACTTAGATATTCCATGTTATATTGTATATGCTATGCAGTTTTGTTAAATGTGCTACTGTTGTAAACATAATAAAATTCCTGTATTTCACCGTACTTAAGTTTATTACACAAGTATGCAGCACAACGTGCTTTATTTTTCGTATCTGCATGCATTGTATGCAGTATAAAACAATTATAGGACAATATATATATAATGTATCCATGATTCATCAAAGAAGCTTTGTGTATGATGCCACTGTGTAGCACCCAGTGTGGCTGATGATGGGACTTTGCTAGTACCTAAAGTACAAGATATATTTATTAAAAAGAACAGTAGTATTATAAACTCATAACGTATGTAAAATAATTATCACTTATATATAGATTTGCAGGTTTAATTCATATTATGTGAAACAATAAATAAATGCCATGTTTGTGTCTTTATAATACTTATTCTTATTTTATTTTCGCGTGTAAAGTAAATTAATTGAAACTGTACCATAGTCAGTGTTATATAAGACTAGAGCGAGTGTTATAAAAAGACCAAATTACTTTATAACTAAAGTTAATGTACTTTAACCATATCTAATATGGGAGACATACATAGCTATATATTATCCACTGTTAACATTGACTTCCTTCAATACAACTGCCCTAGTTCCCACACATAAACAGCTTGCCATGCATTGTATTTATTTATACCTGTAATAGTTTGGTTTGAAAGGACCAGATTTATTGAGACCTAAATACTTTGCTTGGTCATCTGTGAGTTCAGTTAGATGAGCGTCGAACGTTGCAAGATGGAGACTTGCTACATATTCATCTAAACCATACTTTGAATGTAAATTTAGGTACTTATTTTTTAAATTTTTTTTTAAGTAAATTTTTTTTTAAATTTTATTTTTGAAATTATAGCAGTTTGAATGTAATCGTGTGAACCTACACTAGTCTGGAAAAATCAGTTAAAAATGTTTGTTGTGAAAAAAAACGTTTGCATAAAAGTGTGTGTTTGATTCTACAGTTACAGCAGTTTGAGTAAAATTGGGCATTAAATGCACAGCAGTTTTAAATAAAACAATATAATAATATTGTGTGTTTGATTTTACACCACTTTAAAATTTAAGTATAAATGTGTGTTTAAAATTACACTAGTTTTAAAGAAACAGCCTAAATATAAATATCTGTTTGAAATCGTAATGACACATGGTTGCTAGGAGTAAGCTAGAATAAAACTACTCATAGGCTACATTCCAAACATTGAATTAGATAGTTGATTGTAGGTTGCCAATTCAAAAAATCTATTACAAGCAAATACCACTCACCCATTTTTTTGGGCAGTAGATAAACGTCTTGTTTGTATCTTCCTTCTGGAGCATTAAACAATTCAATCAATGCTAATGCCTGAAAGTAATTATAAATGTTACAAAGGATATTTGTTTAGTTTACTTATAGTTTTAGACTTAAACTTAAAACACTCCCATGCCCACAGTCGAGTTGCTGAAGCTATTGCAGTGTGTGGATAAAGAGGCATAACATTTGGTTGGTTTGGTCATTTAGATCCTCGTGGGTTGAAACTTTATTAACTTATTATGTCTGCAGTCTGCTTATCCACACACTGTAATAGGCTTAACAACTCGACTGTGGGCATGGGAGTGGCAATCATGGATAAGTCACTCAAGTTCCCACCCACGAGGCTATAAATGACCAAACAAAATTATATCTGCCTATCCACACACTGCAAAATTTAACAACTCGACTGTGGGCATGGGAGTGGCAACTGGCAACCATGGATAAGTCACTCAAGTTCCCAAACACAAGGCTATAAATGACCAAACAAAATTATATCTGCCTATCCACACACTGCAACAGTATCAGCAACTTGACTGTGAGCATGGGAGTGGCAAACATGGATAAGTCGCTCAAGTTCCCACCCACAAGGCTATAAATGACCAAACTTTTTTTTATCCACACACTACTATACCCATACACACACACATATATACTTACCTGTGTACAATGTGTAATGGAAAGCACAAAGGAAGGAACAGTTGAACAGCTAAGATTAAGTAGACGACCCTCAGCGAGCAACACAATGCGTTTACCATCAGGCCATATCACATGATCAACTTGTGATCGAACCTTCTCCCATGTAAGGTCGTTCGTTTTTAAGCTCGCCTGTGAACAACAGGTATTTTTTTGTGATTTTGAGACATTACAGGTATTTTGTTACTTTTGCTACTATGGATAATGTAAAATAGTCTTTTTATGGTATTTTGGTATAAAGACTTTTCTATATTATGTGTGGAAAATTTTAATGTAAAATGGTCTGCTACTAGGCATAATGTAAAATATCCTTTTTGGCTCTTCTGGTATAATACTATTTTGCATTATGGCTGGTAGCAGACTATGTTACATTAGAATTAATTTTTTAATGGAGTTTACAGTATTATTTTGTCTATTATTTGATATAATCATATTCCCAATAATCATTGTATATTTCACCCACCACATCAATCTCTGTGTTACTGTGACCCATGTTACACACGATTGCGCCGTTCTTCATCTTATCAAGACTGTCTCGCGTGATTACGTTTTTGTTTCCTACAAATAAATTATAAGAATATTACCGACAAGCAACAACAAGAACAGGTAGAAATAACATATTCCATGGAAACTGAAAAAATAAACACACAATCCACTAAAAAATGATTTTCTGGTCCTCGGGCATAAAAATTTAAAATGGATTTTATTTAATCCAATGATATCTGGCATTATCTGCTATGTAATGAAACCTTTTAGTTGTACAGAAGACTGGTTTGATGACCTAGAGTTGAAGCCAAATTTTGCCCATTATCTAAACACAGAGTCTGCAGTTTGTAGGTACAGAAAGAAATGCTCTATAGACTATATTTGCACGAACCTGAACACGTAATAAAAATGTCTGCGGTTTTTACAACCTCGTGAAATCGCACAACTCTAATTCCATCCATGCTGTAATAATAAAAATGTGATCACTTCAACAATAAAGATCTTAAAAAAAAACTTTTTCCGAAGTACAACCTTAATCAAAGTTGGTGAAATTCTACTGACACAGGTAACCTCATAGGAAAACCAATAATTAATTGCGTGTAATTTTTCAAAACTTCACTTTAAATAATACGACTGAGTACACCAAAGTGTTTTGTTCTCTGTTTACTAGCTATGCCACCATATATGTCCTACTAAGCGTACCACAACTAATCAAATATAAACTTTGGTACAATAACAAGCTTCAAGGTAACTTACAGTTGAAGTTCACACAAGGTCAAAAACCCAATATAACCACTATGGATTAATTATTACACATAAATATGAGTAATTTGACATTGATTGGGCCAAAAAAATGCCTAACTAACTCAGTGAATACAATCTGAACAATACCTTTTTTAATGCACCAACACTCTAATTATAACAGTTACAAATATTAATAGTGTGTCGTGATTTTTTAACCCACAGTGTGCAATGCTATAAACAGATGCTTTTTAGGAAGTACATAGTGCGCATGCACTTTATACAGTAAAATACATGATTTTAGTACGCCAGCTAATAAAAACTCTAAAAACTTTAGGATATATAATGATAAGCAGTGACATAAATTTCCAATTTAAACTAATGGAAAAAGTCATTTTTTGTGTACATAATATACACCTAAATTTCCAATTTAAACTAATGGAAAAGAGCCAGTACACATCATAGTCACCAATATAACCCATTTAAAGTTTTCTGGCATATGTACATTACTCCACTATGCGTATATATCACACTATACAATATAACCCACTTACCATGCTTGTAATGCACATATTGGGTCAATCTCTGTCACATAAACAACACTTCCAAGTCCTTTCAATGCTGAACAACAACCCTTCCCCACCTCTCCATACCCACATACAACAACTTGCTTGCCACCAAACATAATGTCTGTCGTTCGTTTTAACCTAAAGTGAAATAAATCCAATTAAACGCTTGCTCTATAAGTTACGATGCTTATAACATATTTTGTTAAACTCAACCATATGGGGTGGGATCAACAAAACAACAATTTATAAAAGAAATGTACGCCTACAAAAACACAACTACAATGTTTCATTTCCCCTGAGTATTATACCCTAATAAATCTTTACACTATAAAGTATGGAGCACATCTAGTATTTAAGTTATAAACCTACAGAACAAAACGATTATTTTGAAGTTTATGAGTTGCTTTGGACCAATCGCAATATATGGAGACCTATGCGTTTAAGATATTTTAAAATAAACGTTTCCGTTCATTTTTTATATCTACGATACCAACGCTCTTAACTATTTAATGAAGAAAGCCTGTTTAGCCATAGCTTATTGGACAGATTGTCATTTTCTATAAGCTGCAGATCAAATATTATTTTGAAAAACAATCCATATTACTACTTGAATAATTTTTGCTTCTGCAAAGTAGTCATTTTTTTTGAAAAAAAAAAACTTTGATTTAATGGAAAGGCCACCCTAGATGTTTGTTACTGTTTTCCAGGCCTACATAATATATACCACAAAGCAGGAGTATCATGAAGTGTGAGAAATAACAACTCGTATGCCACACATACTCACCCGTCTAACACTGACTCTCGGCACGAATACAAATTGTCGAATTTTTGCTGCAAAACAAATGAGATGTTTAAAAAGTATATTTGAAGGTAAAGCACCCCAGTTATGTTTGCCAGGAAAAGGCATTGTTGGATTTGTGTACACTACGTTACGGTTTGCTTAGTAAAGATAAGTATAGGAAATGCATTCTAAGTCTACATCATGGTGTATTGGGAGAATACTCTGTTCTCTGTGTGTAAGGTCCTACAGGATAAGACGATATGGGACCTTTTTTGAGGAATGTACAAGGCCCCATTAAAAAGTTTAAAATAATATTTTATTCTTATTAATTAATTATAAAAACTAACCTTTGTTACAGAATCATTGACATTCATGGCGGGAATGCTGAGCTTGCCTGTTTTAGCAAGTTGATACAATCTGTGGAAATATAATGATTAAGCATTGTACACTAGAAGTACAAATCCAAAATTAGAAGCTGAAACCATTTGATATCACTACTTTAAGCTTTCTTTTAGTTTGCCTCTTGTAAATTGATTTTTGCAGGAAAAGTTTTTACCCATAAAGTTACGCATGTGGTTACTAGTAAACAGGCATGAGTTATATAAAAAAACAGAACACCTGTATTACAAACGCTTTGGGGCCACTCAAGGATTTACAACAGAGTTTAGATCACTGTTTTAACTTAAAGTCATTGAAGAATATAGGTACATTTTTTACACTCATGGGTATCAAACATGGGGAACCTCAATAATTTATGTGGCGAACAAGTGAAACTAAAACAAGCAAAACTTAAAACAAGAGAAATTTAAATTAAAAAAACTTAAATCAAAAGAAACTTAAAACAAGCGCAACTTAAAACAAACAAAAATTTAAAAAAGCTGAACTCATTGACTCACCTATGTACACCAGTCACGCTCTCTTCCACTATTCCCTTCATTCCTCTGAAGATGGTTTGATATTTCTTGATGATTGAGTGGGTAAGGTCTCCCCCATCATCAAGGATCATGTTGGGATGCCACCCATCAGCTGTGATGCACTTCTCAATGCACCACCAGAAATCTTCCTCTTCCTGACCCTTCCATGCAAATATTGAGTAACCTGGGATAAAGGGAGAAGTTAGGGGAGAGAGGAGACAGTTTAAACAGGGCAGAGGTTGAGGCAAAACAGAGTCACACTGGGACCTTTTAAAAGTACAGAAAGTGGTCTGGGTGTTGCGGTAATTGACCAAATCCAGGTTAAAAGGTAAAACTAGATCATCAACAAAGGCTCACCCATATAGAATAGAAACAGATCAGGGGGAACTTGGGTGTAATATTGGTTCAATTTGTTTTACTTGAAACCCAAGGTGCTAACATCTAGACCCAACTTTTATAGACACTCAATATTAATAGAGAAGGGTAGGGCCTTTAGTAACCCTTAACTGAGACCCAGAATGTATGTTATTTTCCTATTACCCCAACACCCAGGGTGCTACCACCTATACCCCACTGAGACAGTCACTAATAGATATGCTATTCTATAAGGATGAGGTCTTCAGTGAGGTACAACCGAGACCTAGGATATAAGTCTACTACCCAGTACCCCAAACCTCAACGCCAAGAGTGCAACCATCGAGACCCCACTGGGCACTTTATCTCCCAATACTTCACCTGCTTCTGCCAATGCAGCGGCAACTTCATTCTGTGTGGAGTAAATATTGCAACAACACCATCGGACCTTCGCACCAAGTTGACTCAAAGTTTCAATTAAAACCTGACATATTTTAATAATTAATAACCAACATATTTATATATGGTCTTGCCTGTTAATGTTATGTTTAGAACAGAGTTTAGATTACTGCCTTTTAACTTAAAGTCATAGGGACATATGGTTACATTCATACTTATCAAACATATGGAACCTCGTTAATAATGTGTCGAATACTCTTTGCTTGTTTGGCTAAACACGTAACAGCAGGGTGAAGTTTTACATTTAAAACTGGGGTGCAAAAACATAAGATGCCACTGTACTTTCAAAAGTTAGGATTTGATGTCATTCCTAGGCCCTATGTTACGCATCTACCAACTCATACACAACTTACTGCAGATTGTGCCGATATATGAGTGCAGCCCACTACTTTAGCTCCATTCAGTGGTTTATCACCCTGTGCCCTCTTACGCAGGTCCATTAACGCCGGCATCTCTTGTTCAGCAATCTCGATCTCCCGCCTTCCAAAGTCCGCATGTTTGATGTTTCGGATGCAAAAGTCAGTGAAGCCTTTGGAATTTACCTTAAAAAGTTGGTGGTGAGGTTTTGACAGCAGTAACCTGTTAAGTGGCATTGTAATGCTATTTCGGCTTACTATGTACGACATGCACTTTCTAAGGGACCATTTTAATAATATGATTCTTAAATGTATTCTACCGCAATATGCTTATGCCTATTTTTATTTTACTTGTGCATTTTATATCATGTTTATTATATGAGTAGTGCAATAGAGAAATATAGTATGTACTACAACATTTTCTATATTGTTTCTAACAAATGGTATTTTATACATTTTTTTATGTTGACAGCACATCTAGTTTCATAGAACTTAAGAAGTACAAGAGAGAATCAGTAATTTTGCTTTCAAGTAATTCAAGATATTGATTATACATTGAGTCTTTGGATGTCCATAGTCTGTAATTAAACTTCTACTGTTTCATACATCCCTTCTCCCTTGGAAGTTAAATTAATTGTTCTTATTAAAAATTAATGTTTCCATTGCTTACTTGGGGTCTTTCCCTTGGAGATATGTCATCTTCTTCATCAGAGCTTGAGTAAGATGCTGAAAGAAAATAAAGCTTAATCAAAAATTGTCAGGATAACAAAATTAAAAGTTAAAGTAAAGAGAAACTTAAAATTGAACCGAGTTTTAAAGATAAGAAATTAAAAATAAGTTTAAAAACACAAGAACTTCTTTAGTTACTGTTTTTAAGGTTACAGGAAAAATAAATAGATAATTGGTTGATAAAAAATAAAAGCGCATGTGAAATACTTTGCATAAGATACTGTGCATGGCATAGACTGATTAATACTTAAAAAAAAACAAAAAAAGTTAAAATGTAACTTAAGATAAGAGTGTATCCAGGATTTTTTTAATGGAGTCCAACTTTATTTTAAAACATCCATTTGCGCATTGGACGAAAACCAGATGTGCGGCGCAATAAACGATCCTTATTTTTCATACAAAAAATATGTATGAATTAATAACTTTAAATGGCAGGAACAAGAATTATCAGAAGACTCCACTAATAGTTGTAAAGCACTAACTTATATTCATCTTTATAGTTGCAAACTTTGTGTTAAAATTAATGCTTTCTTCCCAATACCGAGTAGAACACAAAATCTTCCATCAGAAATCAGAATCTTAACAGCATCAAACTTTATATGCCTTCTGCTATACTACAGCCTATTTAAGAAAACTTATCTGTCTATTCTGATACTACAGTTCAAGGCGTCTAAGAAACAAACTGATATCCATTACAAAACACTCTAAAATTTGGTATAAATTAACTTTATCTCCACTTCTATACACAAAGTTTGTCCAAAAACTCCATCTAAACCAACACTAGTTACAGTATAAAGTTTTGAGGTACAGCTGATGTTAATTACACAATGCTCCCTACAATACATGTCACCCCACTAATTATTGAACGGGACAACATTACAAGTTAATTAGATTTCCACCCAAAGGTCTTCATTATAATGAATTCCAATCCCACTCGATTATATTGCCCAAAGGAACTGATCTACAAGGTTATTATTGAAAAAATTATTCACTGAGTTACTAATCATTGCATGACATAAGTTAGGTAAACATCCAAGAAAAGGACACACCTTAGGTAAACAGCACCAGGTCAAATAAAAATAAATTTAGATTATATTGTTTGTTAAAGGATTAACAAATCTCAGCCATGCAACAGCTTGCCACATAAATATATTGATTTCTTTTAAAATGCTTCTTGAAAAACAAAACAATCATTTTAAATGAGATTTTTTGCACGTTAACAGTTTAGTTGACAGTTAAACAATTTGGAACTTTTTAAGTGGTTGTTAAACTGGGTACTATTTAACCCTGTGGTTTAACACAAATACACAACCATTATAAGAGTCCAAGGTACTTGTTCAAAGCTTTACTATTATTTAAAAGTAATAAAAATAATTTTAGGCAAAAATAGAGAATTTACAAAGAGTTAATCTACAAAAAGTTACGAACCAAATATTTAAAATATTTTTTTTAATTCTGATCAAAAATACTACAAAAAAATCCTGTTTTGTTGCCAACCCTTCCAACTGACCCTGATTTACAGTAAACAGATTTTAATTGATTTCTATGGTATCACCATGCATGGGATTATGTAAAGCATTAATATATAATTTAATCAATAACTCATTCAACTACCAACTTCCTGTTAAAAGAGAATCCAAGCAATTAATAACAAATGAAGCTGGAGCTTAACATATAAAATATTTATAAAGTAATTTGTGCCAGTAAGCACAACTGAAAGGTAAATTGACAATTTTAGGTAACAGATTAAAAACCTTTTGGAATTGTTGCTCTTCAACTAACAATATTGAACAAGAATCTATTTGTTAACAAAAAATAAATTTGCACAACTTTTTGCAAGTGTATAGATTTTGTTGTATTGGACCAACACAATACTTTTGACAGGGAAATTTTAACTAGTGTCAACAAAACAATTACCTTGAACTTGTTGCATGCATTTCTTAGATGGTTAGTTTAGTTCTATTTGACTACCCTTGACTATATACCTTTGCTTTGACCTATATTTAATCCCCTCAAGATTCCACCACTATGGAGAACTTACAACTTGTAGGAAACATCCAATTAAAATACCTGTGCTTGTAGTTGAGAATTCTCTTGACAACGTGATGCTGGGACGACGGATTTCGCGACTTTTTCGCCGCGTTGGAATTCCTTCAGTTATTTCCAAACCTATCTCATTGTCTAACTTAAACGTGACCTCGTGACTCCGCGTTTGACCTTCGCGCTCCATTGCACTCAACATGTTTATATTTATTTTGGACTTAAAGGTAAAAAAATAAAATTTGTCATTTAAAACATTTTTTCTGTGAAACCGAAGGAAAAGTTACTGCCGAGTAAACAGGAACAGGGATAATAGTGAATCCACTAAAGAGAAGCATGATAATAGCTGCCATAATTCTATACGTACTATAATCCTATAGCATATATGAATATTTCCAATTAGCACAAAATATATACGACTCAATCTATAAATAACAGGTATAATATAGCTAGCACAAAATATATAGATTCCGTTTATAAATGACAGGTATTATATCACCACTAATGAACTAGTAGAATTAGTAGATAACAATAATATATATTATAGTGAGCTCAAACAACTGAAATAACTAAACCTAGTAACCTACAGGGGGTAATTTAAATAATTGTCTAACATTACCAACTAATCAACCATAGCATTAATAGTGTGGCCCCTGCTATGCCAATCTGCTCTAAAAAGTATTCGTAAACCTGATAACCACTGTCCACTCTCTATCTTACAGAAAATGAAGTTTAACTATCTCTTTAAATATGATGACCAATAACAAATTAATTAAACCAGCGAAGAGAAGAGCATTAGCAACTAAACAGCAATAATTAAACATGTTACAGCAACAAATACAAAAAAAACTCCATTAACAAATATGAATAGAAATACGTTAGACTTCCCAACAACTTCTGGTTGCACATACAGGAAATTCAAGCACATAAACAACACGTCTTGTAGTCACATTAGACCACCAGCTAACAAGGGGTTTTTGCACTTGAGTCTGATAGAAGACGTCTCTCTACAGGCGGTCGGTAGTAATAAAAATCTCTGGGTTGCTATGATACAGATGCCGCATTGGCATGAGTGATTTACAACTTATGAGTGTAATAAGGTCTGTAATAATACCAAGTATGGACTTTATTTCGATAAAGCCTCAAGTTACTGAGCGACAACTACGAAAATCGTCGCCACGATTCGCGATCTAGAATTTGGAATACGTCACAATTGGGAGCGAAATAACAACGTCGTTGGTTCATTAATTTCAGACAATTGTGGACAGTTTTGCCGATTTTGAGTTAGAATACTGGGAGTCAAAATGAACAACAGACGGAAAACAATTAATTATACGTATATTTTGTTGCAGATTTATTTCTCGTTTTATGATTTTTTTATAACGACGATGGTAATATCAAATACGTTCAACGGCTTCTTATAACGTATCCTCGCAACTACAGAAAAATCTGTAAGACTGTTTAGAATAGTTAAGCAACCACGGCAACCTTAAAAAAACTAACACCGCGATATTTGCCCCACTTTCAATGCGGCGCGACCATGCAACAGCTATCAAATTACCTCTTACCTTCAAAAAAGCTAACGCTAAGCCTCGGTTCTTTAAAATAACTCAGTGATCAGCATATTTGAAAAAGCCAAGCAATACGACCTACTTTCCACTTAGTGCGACGCTAAGTAGTCCAGACCGCAATGCATGGTAAAAAATAAACAACTGAGTCCAAGCTACGTGAAATATCTCACGCTGAGAGCACTCGGATCATACGAAAATGGTTTTTAATTAAAACAGATGCATAAGCAGTAATAATCGATAATAAAGCGATCATCACTGCTTTATATTGAACCCATATGCAGTAATGAAATATTCTTCTTTTTTATTTCACTTTACTTAAATAACTGCCACGGTCAAGTTAAGGGTAATATCGTCTAAGCACGCAAGTAATAAAACTTAACGGTGCGGTTACAACTCGTAGTTAAAGTAATGAACAAGTCGACTGCGGTGAAATTAAGCGTGTAATGAAACCTTCAGATCAATTTTGCTTATGGGAAATAATGAAACGTCTTTTCTAGTTAATTGAGGATATGTGGCTACAAACTTTCTTAATTAATCGACAAACTACGGAGTAGCCAGGTTCTATTTCGTATCCTGGAAGCAAGTTAACCACTTCTGCTATTTGTTCAGCAGTGATGACTGACATGGGGAACGTGTAGTTTGTGGTTGTCACATCATACTTATGTTTGTTACGTCCTAGTCATGATTGATGTGAAAAAGTGCCGGAAGTTTCTCCATTTATTACAAGAATAGATCTGGTCCAATAATATTCAGAATTAAGTTCCACGAAATGTGTAGGCGACACAAATTGTAAATAGATAATTAAACAAGAGACTGTTGATGCGACTTTGGGCGGAATATTTATCTCACAGAAGGCAATTCTTGATTTTTGTCTATTACGAATTTCACAGCACTTGAGAGTGAACTTTATTTCGTTACAAGAATCGTCCAGCTTCATGAGGACTAAATCAGGGGCATTTTCACGGAATTTATCAAGGTTAATTAGTCCAATAACATGAACATTCAAAATTCCCAACACGCAATGTTACAATACGTAAAAGGTTGCCACTGGATTTAGTGATCCAGCTTATAAACATGAAGCAGAACAGAGCAACAGGACTGGTAGGATCATTATATTTATGGCATAATAGGTTGCTTTTCAATAAGCACGCGAGATAAGCTACTGTATTGTACGCGGAAACTACACAATATACTCGGTTAAGTGTGAATAATGCGAGCTTTGAATAAGAACTACGGTTGGTTTAGCGTTCTAAGTCTACTCTACGTATACATTTTCAAAGTTGTTTTTTTAAATATAACTATTTAAAATCTAGCGCACTTCTGGATCCAACTAGTGCATTGTAATATAAAAATAAGAGTACGGCCCGAAAAGTTGGCTGTGACGTCACAAAGACGCTCGTCGCCATAACCCGTGGTTTCTGAATAGAAGGATAAGAAGCGTCTGGATAATAATTAACTACAATCCAGAATTCCTTTGTCCACTTTCTGGAAATCGCGTAGTCGAACTCGAATAATCTGCATTGTGACGTCACGATCGATTGAAGCTCATGCGAATGCCGCGATATGACGTCATAATAGCATTTTTGCATGCTGCAACTCGTGTGACGTCACACCAGCATTCTAACAGAAAATAAACCCCTTCAAACACAACACCGAAGGCATACGAACTTAATACGACAGTGGTAAATGGATATCAACCAAACTTAGATAAGAAGTAAACAGTTTGTATAAAGCGTTGGTACTGAACCCAAAATTTGAATGATAAGATCGAATTACCGCACACATAGGTATACTACAGAGCACTGTATTAACTTTAACGTTATCTATGACTATGCCTCATACTTAAAGGTGGTTTACCTCAACTATCAATCAGTCCTATCAGTTATTTGTTAACGTAAAATACTTAAGCCAGCATTGTAGCGCAAACAGAGAGAGTCAAAAGTGACGCAAAGCGGAAAATATTTACTGACCGCGGCTTCGGTAAAACGAGGACACTTTCAACGGCGACCAACGTACACGGTACTTGCTTGATGACAATTTATGGCACAGGCACGAAACCGTCGTAAATATAGACCTATTAATGAGCCTATCTCCTTTAAATTTCCCTTTCATTGCCTTTCAGTTTCTAGCGCAAACTAGATTCCCCACAACTCATATATAAACCACATGTTTAAATGAAGTCTCAACTTCAACGAATTAAAGTATCACACAAGCATAATAATATATATAACTTTTGCAAAGATACAGAATTGCTTTTTTTTCAAAATATTAGTATTATTTAACTCTGCTACGCCTAACGCAAATTAGAAAGCAAGTTTAACTTTTATATCAGAAATAATCAAACAACGCCAAAACGATTATTATACAGAATATACTTTTCTATTTTAAATTTCCCTCTCATCGCCTTTCAGTTTCTAGCGCAAACTAGATTCCCCACAACTCATATATAAACCACTTGTTTAAATGAAGTCTCGACTTCAACGGATTAAAGTATCAAGAACCCGCTAACCCATTAATCCGGGATTTAAACTTAAAACTGAACTAAACCACTGACAATATATGAAAAACTGCATTGCTGCAGCAGCATGATACATCTGCAGACAGACAATCTCTTTAAGCGGAGTATAATTCAAATGTTCGTAACCCCGGACAACCAAATGGAGCAGAAAATTTATCGCCCATATGTTTGCTTTGGAATTGATTTTGAGCAGACCTTATCACCACAAAGTTACGAAACGTCTGCTGTACATAAACCTCATTGTTGTTTATTCTTCGTTGTTTTAATGTATACAAGCTTAAATTTTGTGATCAAGTCGATAACGAATTTCAACGTCATAAAGTTACGGAACGTCTGCTGCATATACATTAACCGCTTTGCTGTATAATACCCGACCTTTGGCGTTCTATATAAAATCATTTGTGAGGTCGACGATAAATAAATTTATGTCATGTTTGTAATTTGGTATATCTGAACACTAAATATACCTTTAGTAGGCCATGGTTTATAATTGTTACATTATTTCTCCTTACTGTATGCGCGGCGATACTGCGATAATATCACGTCGTTCTAATCGTGTTGAAGCTTACGGTTTCATTAAATTTTAAGCGGTCAATGTAAAGTTTACAAAACCCGGTTTGCACCGATGTGCAAAAAGTCACCAGAGTTCAAGTAAACAACGAATATATGACGTGGCATGTTTTCGTCAGACCACCAGGTACGAATTTTGCGAAGTATTGAAACATAAATCACGCTAAACTAAAATATTGGATTTTAGAAAATATATATATATTTATTTCGTAACTTGGAATCACGGTTTACTAGAGATCCCTAGCAGATTGTGGTCCAACTCAACTCATATATAATGTTCATTATTGTACGGAACTACGGATAAAAGTATTAGCGACTTTGAATAATGAGGATGTAGATCAAATACGTCATTTGCGACATGAATACGCACGAGCTGTGGTCTAATCTATTATTTAAACGGGTGTACTTCAAACGTTAAAGAGATTGTCTTGTTGTATTTAGATAATGTCAGATATTTTACAGAGAACTACAGTTCTGTTTAAAATATTGGCATTTTTTAGCATAAGGTGCATAAAAACACCATGTGTGTTTTGGTGTATAATAAGACATCGTTGTTAAAACTCAACAGCGAGAATGCGGTGCATGAAAACACTATGTGTGGGGTGTTTGGTTTGGTGTAGATAAAGACATCCATGTTATAACTTAATGGTAGGCATGAGGTATACGAATATACACCATGTATGTCTAACTGTCTGGTGTATAAGAAGAAAGTCAAGACACCAGTGTTATAACTCGACAGTGCGTATGAGACGTATCCCGATGTACTGACAAGCATTTTGATTTATTAAACGGACACACACGGGACACGACCGATTAAAAACGAAAACCAGCGGTGATATTAATTCCAGTCTCGATCAATGATAATCATTGCGGAAATTAACATCGGGAAAAACATGTTTCACCAATAAAAAATACTATTCTATAAATAACCTGTTACAACACTACTTACAATTTTTTTAAACGGCAAAATGATAATACTTATTGGCTTACTTAATTAAAAAAAATGAACGGGTTCAAGTCAAAATATGTTTCTGTAATGCATGCTGTTTCCAAGCAGGTTTTTGATATGCGCTGCTTTACAAGACAGTATGTTAGAAATTAAGAAGAATTCGTGCGATCGAGTAAAATCAGGCGATAAAATTTCCCATAAATTTAATACTACAGTGATACCCACAAATACGCCAAGAGCGCCAACCACGAAACACTCAACTTGTATTTAATTACAGCGAGTGCACTTTTCACACCAGGAGTACTTGCTTTCGATAGCAGGCCAGCTATCTCTTTAACCTATATAGTAACTATACGGGCATAGGTACGCATAGAGACGACTATGCAAAGGGTTCTTAAAAATTAAAAAACTTTAGTCAACAGTAATAACTCCGTACACTATATGACTAATTGACCACGCACATGATCTGACATAGTAAGAATACTTTTCTCTGTGCATTCGTTATTTCGTAAAGGTTGGATTGACTAACTATGTTCATTAAAACTGAAATCCGGAATATAATTTCCTTCCTGAAAAACTTAATAGAACGAGGCCTATATAAGCTATAGAGTACTTAGCACTAGTTGCACCTATTCAGCACTGACTATCAACAACGTCTAAACTTTTCTCTATTTATATCGGTACGTGCCCACTCATGTCACGACTCTGGTGCATCATCTAACGGATGAAAATAAACACATGGCAATATGAACCACCATACGTGACGTATATTGAATAAAGCCAGCAGCAAACATGGCAACGAACTTTTGCAGCGATCGCTAATCTTGATCATCAAACAATACGCGCAGCGTCAAACGTTTGTGACGTCACATAGTATTGTTATACAATGTGACGTAACAATCGTTTTGCAAAATTTAGTTTTTCGACATTTCCAAATATCGTATTCTTTGTTGTTATATTTATCTTTTTAATTATATTTAAGAAGATGAGCAACATTAAGCCATAATGTTTAATATGTTACGTAATATCACTTCCTTTGAGGTTAATTGGGTTAAAACGCAGGCAACGATTTAAATACGCTGGTGCTTAATAGAAACAGCAGCAAATCTGGTACTTTACGAGGAAGCATATCGGCAAATAATCTAGGACCAACAGAAAATCTCTAATCGGATGTTTAGCGGGTATGCGGGTAGCACCCCATATTGGACTTTAAAGCCAATATTGAAAAAGGGACACCTGGCACACAAAAATCAATGTCGGGAATTGGAAAAAGTAATTATTTCCAAATTTGATGTCTCAGAGGTAATTTTAAACTGATGAAATCCTTTGATTGAGTTGTTGTTTACGTCATAATTAGCATTATTTTATTATGAACTCACCTGAACTGAAACTGTCTGCAGAGGACGCAGATATGGATCTTGACATGGACCTCTTTTTTCTGACCTTCTTGTCCTCCACGAAGGATATTTGCTGTGGAAATCAAAACTTTAGACATTTCAATCTACAAAACTAAATTCCACAATTTTCTTACGCTATTAGAACAGTAGTTGCATTGCACCGACATTGTTAAACGAGATATATGAACAAGCGCGACGCATTTTCTGCTTTTATGCGGCAGCGTCGCCGCTCTTATTTAACAGAAGTAATAAACAGTTGTTCATTACATACCCTAAGCGTAACTAGTTGCAAATTAACGAAAAATGCGGTGACTCTACCAACATTAAACCGTGGCACCTCAACCTGTTACGTCACAAAAGGAATCACAGCCAAAAGGATCACGTGGTAGCGCTACCGACCAATCAGAAATGCAGCTTTTACGTCGACTGAAGGCCGCCTTGTATTTATTTAACGTAAATATTTCTAACTGCGTAAACACAGCAAATAATTCAGAGGCGTCAACAGCGAATTAAACCGTCCCATGTTTGACACTATGGCCATCAAAAGCAATTCATTTTCATAATTAACTTGTTTCGTGGGCTGATTACACAGCCGTGCTAAATAGTTGCAGATTAACAGAATGCCTCTATAAACAATTGACCGTGGGATTCACTATTGTTACGTCATAAAAACGCGTCAGGAACCAAAGATCATACCATACTCTCCTCTTATATTATTTGGAGCTACATAAATAAAAGCTCCTTTTTCTTGACCCATACCATACCACGCTACTCTGTGACGTAACAGAGTGTATTTGTAGCGTAACAGCAGTGAATAATCCCACACACGCGTATAACCTCTCGCTTACCTTAAGACTTTAGAAAACACTTTAAAAGTAACAACCAATCACTAAGATTTATAACACATGCACTACCTTATGTATTGCCATGTAGTATAACAAGGGTATTAAGGATATAAGGCACTTAAAAGTCAACATCAAGTTAATAATTACAATGATAACAAGGATCCTTATTAAGAACAATGCAATCACCGTTACGTCATAATGATAATAGTGTCGTTAACCACATGAAGAACGAAACTTTTTTTTTATATTGTGACGCCACCAGACTGTTTAATAATGACGTCATAATTATTAGCAATTTGCAACGTGAGAAATTTAGAAAGCGTATGTAAGGCGATACTTGCCAAGTGACTCAGTAGTTAAGAGGTAGAAAAACACGATGCGTGTTATGGAGCAAGATAGATACCGTTAGCACATGATATCCCATATTTCTTATTCGTGTTTTTAACAATTAACATCAATACAAACATGGGCGATTTTACCTTAACGTAATATATAACCAAATGTTTGATACTTTTAACATACAACTTATAATGGAGGGGGAGATGAGACACATTTTTATTTTCTCCTCCCATTTGGTAGTAAACAAAGAATATTCAAAGAATTATAAAACCGTATCATCACGACTCCTATAGACCGTTGTTAATTGTTTAAAACACGATATTTGAATATTATGTGCCATTTTCCCCCACCATACACATGGTAAATACTTTATCTGGCCATTTAAATACAGACAGCTAAACTTAACAGCGTTAGCAGATGCTGATGTATATTGTGAACATACAAATACCATTGTTACATCATTAAGTAGTATAGTTTAATTTCTATAATAAAACACAGACACATTTCACTTATATATTCTGGTAAAATGTGTTCATTGTTTTATCGATGACACGCGTGTACGTAATATGTAATGATGTGATGCCACATCCGTATATTGTTAATTCAGTACGACGAGACGCTTAATCGCAGTAACAGCGGTTTATGAATAAGGGTGTCATCATTGTTATGTAAGGAGTACTGCAAAGGTATATGGAGATGTTGGGCAGAACGGCTACCCAGACACCACATTAACATAAATAATTCATGTGGGGCTATTTTTAAACCAGACTCAGTGGTATTGGGTTGTTGTTGACCATGAAAAGTCAAGTTTTCCAATTAACCTGTACACAGATTGCGCCGTATAATAAGTGTAATGTATACTGCATTGCTACTGTGTGCAATAACTGCATACAGTATAAATAAACAACGTAAAGCAATGACATCGATATATGGTTGTAGTATAAGGAACAGAAAAGTGCATGGTTTAACAACGTGGTTGTAACTTGCCCTATCACACATGGGTCATTACAGACGTTAAGATAATTATTATAAGATTTATCACAACATGACGTATTTGGGTTTAACCACGAACAACATGACGTTTTATGTGTGATTCGGTCGAAATAAAGAGGATTACAACACCGATGTTCATGTTGGCAGTCTTTTTAACGTTAAACTACAAAACATACAAGATGTAGTTTAACAAAGTAAACAAACAACCTTGTTACGTCACCTCGTGAGTTTCCGAACCAAACACACTTCCTTGGCTATCTAGTCTCCCAACAGAAGTAACTGATAATCCCCTGGACATAATACGACGGTTATTGCTCTTTTGTCTTCTTAGGAGGTTTCTCTTCTCCTCCAACTTCTTGAGGCTCTCACCCGTCCCCGTGACGTCACGCCTCGGAGCAACAGTCCTTCTATCTCCATTCTCAATATTATCTCTCTTTCCAGAAGCTGACATTTCAGTTTCTACACCTACACAACTTACTACACTGTATAAGACTACATATATACCTGTATAAAAGCACACACATAAAATCTCCGGCTTTACAAAACAATACAGTAACAATTCTATATACAACAATCTACACTACTGCCCACATTCGATAACGGTCTGAAACTAAACCTATAACTTCCGCCTTTTGAAATATGCTTTCCTTTACTTGTACTGCTGTCATCTTTAGCAATCTATTTAAAGGCATTTAAACCGAAGAACCTGATTTTAAATTACCAGTACTGCAAGCGGGAAAAGCGCTATAAAAATTCTATCTCCTAAACCGATCCGTTATTTGCATAACTTGCTGCTCACACGCACGCACGGTGTCGGTTTACCAGAGTTTCCTGGTCCGCTGGTGTATTTATAGCAGCGTCCTATCGAGTACTGTGTTGGCGCCTATCTCACACAGTAGAAAACACGAACGCCACTCAGCTGTATAAGCATTCCTAGAACCCGACAATCCGTAACGTAGGAAGAAAACAACAAAACATTATTCCTAAAGCTAAAGCTACACTTTCGACTTTCTTGGCAAATAAGGCGACTCAAGACCTCTTACGGAAAGAACGAACTAAAAAGCTGACGCAGTGGTGCGACCATAAGAAATAATGCAAGGCTGCAACTAATGACCTGGTGTAGCAATAGCCGTTATAACTTAACTATTTTTGCGGTCAATATCCATACTTCATTGGTTTTGTAAGTAAGCTGAATTTCATAACAACCCACACTTGACTTCTTAAAATGTTGAAAACTGTTATCCAGGCTTATCGCCTCAACGGCTGTGAAACAAACTTGAACTTTTGGCTTCGTATGATTTAACATTGAGCTGTAAACTAGGTCCAACAGTGTGACTGTTGGACTGCGTTGATCCCAATCTAATTCAACTAATGGATATCAACTGGGTGCACCCAACACGCTGGTTGTGGTATTAATACAATTTATTATTTTGATTTCCATTACCCTATTAGACAGATTGATTCAATGCACCGCCGAACTCTAATGCATTACTACTGATTGACTAATAGCTATTATACCAGACATGCAAATGAAAGCATGCTATACGTAATATCGTTGCTACAAATTATTTAGTTGCAAAAGGGACAAACGTGTCGTATATAACGAAACCTAGACAGTAATGGAATAAAAAAATACGTTTTTAGTAAATCAGTTTACAGTAAAGCAGAATGCGTCGGTTCCGTGGTAGACGGGTGTGGATTTATTGATCGTGGCTATTTCTTACTATCTATTTGACATCACATTACGGGGCACCTTTGTGATGCAAACCACGTGTTCGTAAAACATATTATGACGCAACAGCGACATCTAGCGTACGAGTTTTGAAGACAAATGCGACTGCAGGGGGGAGTTACACAATTGATGTCACGCGCGCAATAATTTATGTTCAAAAAAATAGGGTACTGACGTACTGTATAGGCTAATCACATTTTTTACAAAACTTTTCCTTTTTCTGCGATACCTAAAGCTACACAAATTTAAATTAGGAAAAAAAACAAAGTAATATTGAGTATGACATTAAATTTAACAAATTTTCCTATTTTAACAACAATAAATCTCATCACTTCATCAGGTAACAGTTAAATACTTCAGTGGTTAAGGTAGATGAGTAAATTTCAAGCTATCCATCACGATTGTACCTACAACCCTTATAATTCATTGGCTTGTACAGTGTGGTAAAGAGTTGATTAAAAAAAACCACCCACTGTTTGTATGTTAAACAAACAGATGAGGTTTCAGCCACATACCCAAGTCTGTCGAGCTGATGAAGGTAATATGAGGATGTGCAATGACACGTACACTCACTGGGCCGAATAGGTTCAAAAAACTGAACATAGAACCAACTAAACAGCTTCACGGTGTAATGGGCTTGGTTTTTAAACCAAAAAAAAATATTTTCCCTAGTTAGCACAATTTATATTGTCTGTGGTTTCAAATCTTGCTTGTTATTTTGAAATTGTAAAGTTTTGGTTATCATATTTGAATGGTTAAATAAAAATTATGCTGTGTTTTAACTTGGGAATGAAGACTGTTTTTAATGAAACTGTTTTTCCATTATAAATTATTTTTAATTTATATCTTAATGATTATTACTTAATCCATAAAATAGCCTATATGGTGTAGAAGTAAATCAATTGATCAAAGTCATTAGGACTACATTGACATTATATTCAGGCAAAGGTCCACACAAAGTAAAAATTGATGTGATTAATGAATCAACAGGAATTACCAGTATACCCTGTCATGTGTATAGTGCATACACGGTAATAAATTATAAGGTTGGTTCAGGTAAGTGTTGGTGAAAAACATGTTCATAAAAATTGTCAAATGAATCACTTTTATAGGAAGGTAAATACGTCAATGTTTGCTGAAGTTAGGGTTAATAAAAGTAATGGCAAACAATTTTCAAATTTTGGCACTTCGATACATTGTATGCATAACAGGTCATGCTACACCTGTAGATTTTACAGATCGAAAAATATATTAAAAAACACAATTTCAAGAAAAAAAATGTCTCCATATAACCTAAACACTTCATACATTCTTTGGTTAAAATGCCGTGACAGACTAAACCTATGTATTAAGATTACGAAGGCTTGTGTTTACATACATACAAGATTACTGTCCACCAACAGTACAAGACATTTTTGTTTGTATGTGTGCTTTGCATTTTATTGAAGGATTATTTTATTTTGAATGTATAACTAATGTATATACATATTGAATGTAAGTAAAAATGTATTTAAGTGTGTTTATAAAATGTTCCATAAAAATTAAGTATCACTTGTGTTTGGACAAATTTAACAATTAAGTAAAATCGAATTTATATAAGTAACAAAAACTTTCAGTAAACACCTCAATACGACAGAATTATTTTTGACATAAATTAAATGGAGTTCATCAGGGGGAAATTTCGATGGCAGTTTAATTGGCAGCACATTGTCAGGCCAATGCTTGCTTATTAAAAATGCATAACAGTTCCGTGAATTGACATTTTGTTTTGTTTATTGCGTAAACCCTGTACATGTCTTCCTATTATGATGTTACATGGCAGTTACTGACTCACAACTACATAATACAAAATCCTTACACAGCATTTTTTACATGAAAGTGGTAACTGATACGTCCCCACAGTAAAATCACAGGTTGACTACAATGAGACTTTTGTATTGAACTTAAACTTAAAACAAACTAAACACTGCATTATATTACTAGAAATGGGAAATAACTAATATAAGGAAACCACAAACATTTTAGAAGATCAAACTTGGCTACACATATTACATTTTAAGAAATAATATTTCAAGTTTCGACACAAAAATTCAAAGAAAATCAACATTCTGACCAAAGTGAAAAACCGTATATATAATCGCATATTTTAATATAATGATGATGAATGAATGGTGATAAAGCAAAAGCACTCACCCGTACCCTGTTTGCAATCTCAGGTTGCAAACCTTTCTTATTGGAGCTTGCTTGGGACGATTTTTGAGCTTCCAGGACATACCTGTTGTTATCCCCACCATGATGATCATGTTTATGATCTTTATGATGCTTTTTCTCCGACATGATCTCGTGCCTAACAAGCACCTAAAACTAAATAACCTAACCCTAGAAAGGAAATGTAAAAAGTTACAAACAATCCTAAAAAATGCGACAGTTTTAATTTCAAATAAAGCCACTTTATCACACAAATACAAGTTCAGTTTATTTTTAAAGTACATCCATAATGTTGTTCCACATTTATCTTAATTTTTAACAAGACTTCAACGATTGACAACCATCCGCAAAAGCAACTGAACCGGTCCCAGCTATTTTAAACCGATTGAGGCATCACACTCCCTTTTTCTCGCAGTACCAACATACCTACGAGGTTCAGGAATTGAGTTTGTTTACCAGGAACCACTCATCTGGTAATCAATGTTACAACAAGTTTGAACAACTATAAAATCAAAACAATAAATCACAGAATGCCGGGCTAGAAATGGGACATGTTAATGGCAGGAAATAAAATTTCGTAAACGGAAAATTTGGACAATTTATTTGTTTGGATGTAAATTATAAAAAGTGGTACATTGGAAATAATTTAAAAATGTTATATGTTTTGTTGATTTTAAAATTTATATTTCCAAAAAATGTATAAACCTGAATAATAAAAACCAATAGTTTCCTTACACTATTTGAATTTAATGCAAATTAACATTGTTAGGTGTGAATTAAAATACACTGAAAAGGAAAAGAATTTATAGAACAAATTAGAAGTTAATAACTTGTAGCAGCAATATGGCACACAAAATTCGATTTTAAATTTAGTATTTGTTCCAACAGGAAACCAGCTAGCTAAATAATTCAATAATAATTTGACTGGAAATTTTTTCTATCCATGAATAATTCATGAAACAACAGAATATAAATAAGATTATGTTAGTCTTTATGAATGCACTACCTTCTTAACTCTTGAATTTCGAACAACAAAATCACAAGATATGAAAATTGTTTTACTCGATAATTAATTCATCAATAGCCCAGTCTTCATAACTGCCATCAGGCATATACCGTCTTATTATAATCGGAATTTTCTTTGCTTTTAATTCCTTCATCGCAATTTGAAGTGGGTCAGTTTCCCCTTCGAGTTCAACCATTACCGGAGCATTCATTGAAAGTTGTAACGCTCTCGTTCCAAGAACTCGAGCACGTTCGTACTTCGTTAAATAAGGCGTAGTGATCCTCTTAGTTGGCTCTATTTGACGACCTTCGGTTGCATCTAAAATCTCAACACCCTGCCCCTCATCCTCAACAGCATCAAGCTCATTTGCATCTCCAACATCATCCATGTCTCCTCCATCGTCACCAAAGCCATCAAAATCATCCTCATGGTCAGACATGGTCAAAACTTTTACAAATTTCTACTGAATGAATATTTACACCTGTACAAAATTAAATACATGTAATAATAAAAACAGAGCTATACGAGCAAACTGTAGCACTTAAAACCTGTTCAAAATTATATTGTACAATAGGTGTAATGGGACAAAGCTGGCCTAAATCCCAGGTCCTTGACAAGGACATCACCCAAAAAGAATAGAAGAGTTTGAGATATTGCACAATGAAAATAAAACTATTAACCAGTAAACTATTGTCAAGCATATATAAACTTGATGAAGCTTTTCTAATTTCTTGCTAAAAAACAACATTAAATTTATTAAATGTTGTTTAAACTTGTACAGTAACATGTTTAAAGATTGCGGGGTATATAAACTTCTCTCGTTGGAAGGTTATTATGATTTCACATAAAATATTCAATTCCTTTTTATCATCTCTTGCTAATCAAACTAGTAACCATTGTGTGGCACAACGTAACTAGGCAGCCTGTAGCAAAAACATTGTGCACACATATAGCATATATTCAGAACCACTCAAGCTACTTTTAATTAGCAATGGGATAACTGAGAACTAAACCACTAAATCCCTATAGCTAAAGCTAGGCTTATTAAGATGTTGTTTAAGCATACTTACATATCAAAATAATGTATTACCACAAGGCATAAAATGCATAGTATAGCATAAAGTTGGTTCCTGTTTTGTATAATACAGTAGCCTAACAAAATCTTGGTAATTACCAAATAACGTTACGAGCTTCACTGCTTGGTAATCTTTACAACTGGACAGTGGACATACAGATTTCCGTCTGGAATGGACATGTGTGTGCTGTCTATCACACGGTGGCGATAAGCAAATAGAAGAAACACTTTTCTGCTAGCGATTTTGTCTAGAAACTATACAACCATAGTACTTTTCTAATCATGGTTAAAGCAAAGAGCTCTTTGGTTAAAGTATACTATGATGTAACATGTTGGACAACAAAATATGTAGTCTTTAAAATACATAATATTGTTTAAATTGCTAGTAACATTTAACCAATAAAAAGTAAATTTAGATTTTTTAAGCTGATTGTTCTTTGGCTTACAGGTGTGAAAACAACAAAATTGTAATATGTAACCGCGAAAACCGCCGTAATATGTTGTTTTTACACAACAGTTGGTAAACTTAAACCCCTAAAATGCAACTTACTTTAATATATTTGCATTCGCGCCACCCAACGTCGCCACCTAGCATCCGGTGTTCAATAGCAAAAAAAAAACGAGAACGAATAAAACTTAGAACGTAATGTCAACGTTGTACAGTTTCTAGTGGTCGTGAAGCGGCGTCTGGTTCCAGTTTTGTATTGTACCTGTAAATATAACTGGAGAACATTAGCACTGTAAAAACACGATACGATTTCTGCGATTTTAAAGCTAAATTTCTAAATCATTTAGTTTGCCATATATTGTATATAATGATATGTAGAAATTGAGATGCTATTCAGTAATTATGTAAAGTTCACTTGGATGTAGTGTCTTCCGCCACTACCAGCACAAGCTGAGCAGATTTGTTAGATATAAGAACGGATCCATACTTTGCTTGTTTCAACATTACTAGCAGCTGTACATGTTAACATCCATGTATATATGGAATTGTAATACAACAGTGCTTCGGAATTTCAAAGTTTCAACGGTATCAATGGCAAATTGCCTCATATTGCAGACTCCTTAACAGCCGTCACCAACACAGCAGTTAGGTGTTTCTTACCAAATAATACAGGGTTCGAAAACCGAAGCTAGATGCTGCTATCATTGTTAGCAAATATGTTCTTGGGCATGACACTTAACACTTAAAAGAAGTTGTTCCAACCAAGTGGTCACTAAATAAGTTTTTTAAATTCGTCCACTATAAATTTTATAAATATAAAAATACAATGCAAAGTAGGCTGACACAAAGCAGATAATGTAACTGTGTTATAACTTCCAAAGTTTTCCTGTACAGATAACTAAGTGACATTCGTTTATTGAAGCTTGAACTTCCAGTGATAGAGTTTGAAAGCTGTTGCCACCATGAGTTATGAAAGTCTTGATGCTCGGATCTTTATTGGGGGGTTAGATCTTGATTGTAGTGAACAAGATCTTGAAAAGGCATTTGGGATGTTCGGGGACATTTCTCAGGTTATGGTTCTGAGAGATAGAGAGACAAATGTTTCTCGTGGATTTGCATTCATGTCGTTTGAAAGTCAGGATTCTGCTGACGAAGCTATTCGAAGAATGCATGGGGTGGAGATAATGGGCCGATGTGTTACTGTTAGAAAGGCAGAGAGACAAGCAGCAATGGCGGATCGGCCGAGATCTAAAAGAGGAGGATTTCGAGGAGGAAGAGGCGGGGAGCGAAGGTATGATGGAGGAGATTTCAGAGGAAGAGCTGAGAGGAGAAGTTCGTATGATGATGACCGCCATGAAGCAAGAGACTCATATGTTTCAGACAGGAGGAGTCAATATGATGATCCAAGAGGAGGGTTTCAAAACTCAAGGAGGGGATATAGAGGGTCACAACGAGGATTTGGAGATTCGCGAAGCTATGGTGACTCAAAGAGCTTTGGGGAATCAAGAAGTTATTCGGATTCGAGGTCTGGAAACAATTACAATGGATCCCGCCCAATGGGGGGTGGGTATGATGAACAAAAGAGGGATTATAACCCTGCACCAAGGTATGAGAGTCATAGGGATGAAACTTATGGGTCGCGTGGTTATGAGGATAGATACAGTGGAAACAATAGCAGAACAGAAGTTGCAAGATCAAGGAGTCCAGTGGCAAGATATGCTGGAGCTTCTTACAGGGATGAGAGTCCAGTTGCTCAGAAGAGCAGAAGAATCGCATCGGATAGTGTCCAATATAGAAGGGAGTATACATCACCAGTTTCAAAGCGCCCAGAGCGGGGATATTCACCACCAACAAGAACAAGAGAGTCAAGAGATTCAAGAAGGGAAATTGTTAAAGATTCAAGGCCAGCTCGGGGGTATACAGAGACTTCATACAGAGATTACAGCTCACCAACTCGACGTAGGCCACGAGATCCTTCCCCGAATCAATACACTGCATCTACATACACAGATATAAAGAGCGCTGCACCAGACAGGAGTTCGTATTCAAACTCTCGTCGGCAGCTCAGTCCACCAGTGCAGAAGCGAAGTTACTCAACCAAAAGATCAGATGTTGGGTTATCCAGAAGTGGAAGGGATGGGGGAGATATAAGGGAGGTCAGAGATTCAAGAGATTTTCAGTCAAGCAGAAATACTGTGACTATAGATCGTGGAATCCCAACAGGTAATGTAACTTGATTCTTTGTAGTTCTGCAGCAGTTAAAAAGCTGCCAAGCATAATTTTGTTTATAACATTGTTTGAATATGGTAAGTAAGGAGAGTCAAAAGGTAAAGAGACTTGGAAAAGCATTTGTTTAATAGTTTACTCTTCGTAAGATTACCAGTATCTTAAATTGTGTTGCCTAAACTCATAATTGCTAACATTCTGTTTTATGCTAATGAAAATAACAAGTAAGTATGGTATGCTGATATAAATATGACCTAGTTAAAATTGAAGGTACCCGTTACCAAGAAGCAGACGTTCAATATGGGACAACAGATAGGTATGCTGCTTCTCCAAGTGCAAGACAACTAGATGGGCATGACAGAGTATCCAAAAGATCTGCACATAGAAACAGTCCACCCACAAGGAGCCGCAGATTTTAGATACCAAGCTGCCGCTATAAACAATTATGCTGAACTGTTCAAATCTGTATAAATCTGCAACTTCACACAGAAAATTCACTGAAATCAAGCAGCATATCAAAGCTGCTGGAATATTATAAATTCGAATCGACCTTACTATGTTTGCAACATAACAGGTGCTCATTCTGTATATGACTTATTCGTTACATCTGCTTTTAACTGATGCTTCATTTTAAAACAACTGCATTACAAAATTAGAACATAAAGTTATATTTCTGTGAAGTTAACATTTAGGTTGCTAACAGCAAACAGTGGTAACGTCGGTTTAAAAAAATCATTTATCAGATTGACGTTGTTCAAAAAGTGGGCTGATAAACTCTGGCAAAATGTGCTTGGCATGACCATATAGGTTCCCTGTAGGTGTAGAGTATACACTACACAGGTTAATATTGCACCCCAGACGGCAGATGTATTTATGCAACAAAAACAGCAACACTTGATCTACATTGTACAACAACTGTGTCAGAATTCTTTGCTTCACAGTGCAGGTTAAATTCAACCTACCCAACAAATTTAACGGAAATAAATATTTATTTTATGAAAAACTTTGAAAATAAATTAAAAGCTAAAATGTAGGAAAACTTCTATAATAATTCAAACTCCTCTTCCATGGAGCGGAATTTACGATCTGGTTTTGGGGATTTTGATTTATAAATGTTCGTTAATAGTGACTTGGTGGACGCAAGAGAAAAACTGAACTTATCAGTTGAACTTGAGGCTTTGCTTTCATCATCACTGACTGCTATCACTCCGTCCGTTTTATCTTCAGTGTCAAAAGTTTTTTCATTAAACTCTATTTCAGTAAAACCGTCACTGCTTGTAGGAATAACTGTAAAGGAGTCAGCTTCAGATTTTCTTCTTATTCTATGATCTAATGCACTGCCCTTCATTATTAAACACAGTGGATAACTCATCTTCTGTTTTGGAGGCGATAAAAACTTATTTGCTTCACAAACAAATGATTGGAAGTCTTTGTAATCGCGGCAGTAAAAACCTAGACAGCAGCTTGGGTCCATCTTGGAGATATTTGTCTGCAAGAAAAGAGACGTTAACTTTGATGACAAAAGCTCAAAAACTCTATTAAAGATTTAGAAAGGTTATAAATGCAGTGAAATAAGTTTTCCCTTGTTGGTTGTAACATTAACTGATTAACACAGTGTAGAAAATCCTAGGTGTAGCTAGCCCACTATGTATTACAGGTTTATTTAAGCCAGAAGTAATTGTCTTTACTATCCTGCAGCAGTCACTTCAATAGGAGTTAAAAATTGCTGAAAGTATTATTATCCCTTACATACAGAATCAGCCAGTACACCTAAAGAGACTTGTAAATATAGTTGTTGTTGTTGTTACCTTTCTGGGTGAATTACAATGATAATTTTGCAGCAGATCATTCTTGAAAGCAGCTGGGTGGTCAGCTTGTTGGCAGTAATGTGGGTCCAGGTAGAAGAGATATTCATCTAACAAAGGAGGGATTGTAGTGTGATTCAGAAGTGGTCTGTTATCTTAACCATGTTATTGTTATACGAAATGGTGGTGCTAGTGTTTTAAGTCCATGTTTGGCACTGTACAGTCTGCACCATCATATTGCTAAAGAAATATAGGAAGTGAGTTGTCATTACAGCGTTTCCAAAACACCAAATAGTCAAATACACACTAAGCATAACCAAGTAATGTTAAACCTTGTATTCATATCATAGTACTTTGCTATAAGTTGGGTAAACAGTAAATTCCGAGAGTTAAATACAGCTATGGAATTGGTACCTTGAAATCCGATAAAGTAAAGTGAATGTTTTGGTTTCCCGCCCATTATTCCAACACTCTGATCCAACGTCAGCATGGATTGAATGCATGGGATGTATATTGGGTTCAGTGTTGCTTCTCCAAGACGGACAGGGATCAACACAATAACTGATCTATTGCTTGAGGTGGTTGAGGTTTTTAGATCGGCATCACTGGCTGTGTTTTTCCATTCACACATCTCGATGACATCATCAATATAAACTGAGTAATAATTATTAAAATATATCTAAAATTCACCCTTAAACCCATCCAAAGCCCACATGGTTAACAGAATAGTAAAACATATAGAAAGTTTTATAGTAACCAGTATTTTGAAAGGACAGTTACAACAGTTTAAATAGTTATGTAACAGCACACACAGTATCTTTTATCTTTGGTGATTTTTAGTTACAGAACTTTGGTTTGGAAAACTTTGTGTAACATTTAAAGTAAGGTCTATTGGGGATTGAAACTTGGTAACTAGTAAGCGTATCTGCGCATGTAAAGTTTATAAAACCAATATACTGTGTGCAAAAGAACACCCATGTAAACTTTGATTTGTCCCACTTCTTTATTACAGTCCTATGAATAAATATTCATCTGTGTTCAACTAATTACTTGTCTGTCAATCCTTATGAACAGCCAAACTTAATGGATATCCCATGCAGTATTTATATAAAGCCACCCATTACACAACCAACCTGTACTATCTTGAGCAATGTAAACCATAATGTTGTTTAGAAGTTCTGTCTTTCCCTTGGCGCACTCTAAAGCATCTTGCATGATGTAAGCTGCAGTGTTTGGGCCATACCAGTTGCCAGGCTTGCAACGATAACTTAAACCTGTTGTTTGTAAGGATTGAAGTAATACATAATATGTGATGCAAACTTTGGCCTACATCACATCAATCATATACAATTGACTATACATTTAGACAATACACCACATTACAAGGATAAACTATGTTGTTGTAAGGATATGCTTGGTTTTCCACAAATAGTTTTGGGTAAACACATAAATGCCACAAGTCCTCAGCTTGATTAAAAACAGGTGTAAAGGTGCATTTTTGCTATGTAACAAAACAGCAATCAAGTAACAAACCAGCATACCTATTTAGTATTTATCCTTGGATAACCTTTGGAAAATAGTAAAACACATCAAGGTGCAAAGCAATACATTCTAAGAACAACTGATTTAAACACTAAGAAGTGTAAAAGCTTTATAAAAATCTCATTTGAATAAATCTTATTCTTATATAGACTAAAAGCATACCTATTTCAGTAAGCTGATGCAAACTAAACGGACATCTGATATTTTGTTCATCAAGGAACCATGTTATAATGTTTCTATGGATGTCAGACTGCTCCATGCTTAGTCTCGAGGGTGTCCAACGCCAGTTTCTGCCTATGGAATAAATCAATGTGTGGTCCACTGTGTTTATTTTACAATGTAAACATACTTAAAATGGGACTATATCAAAAATATGGAAATTCAGCTCCAAAGGGGCCTAGTCTGTTTGGCTCTAGTACAGTTAAGGAGTTCCATTTAAAGGAAAAAATAAATTCAAAGCTACTCACCCAACAAATGGACTATAAAACTTTGAGCTATCATCATCTGTGCAGTACGTAGCATACAACCCCATCCTGTATCCGATGTTAAATTTGTATCTATGGAATTTATTGCAATTTTATTTTATATGGGCAAGGTCCTATGGCAAGCAACTTAATGGGTTCCGGGATTTAGGGCAGATTTTGGCTCATCACCACAGTCAGTCCACAGATAAAGTAAATTTACATCTCAGATCATATGTTGTACATAATATAGAAGAAAATATGTTTTAAATACAATAAGCAGTATTAAAATCGGAACTCCAAATTAAACTGATTTGTTGGTAATCCTGATATTTAGTATAATCAGCTTACCATTCAAAGTGGGAAAGCCTTTTCTATACGTGAACCAGAGTTTTGAATGAAAATCAACCAGAAACAACTTGAGGTGTTTAGGAAGCATATTATAACTTTCACTTGTGCTTTGTTGGCTGCCTTCTGTAACCAGATAGTTTTGGAGTTACATAAAAGGCCTTTGCACAATGGAAAACATAACTAAACCAGAAGATATGGGGTTCAAGGATCAAAGCTACCACCATTTGTGCCTTGTGGCATGTTTCTTTAAAAACCAGAAGCAGACCACATTTTTAGAAGCAAATAAGAAAAAAATGTAATCTATGACAGTATAATGCAAAAAAATGAACTTTAGATAGACAGATTAAATGTGTAATGTGATATAAGCTGTACTAAAATAAGATATAGACACTGGACTAGACACTGTAAGTGTTAAATCGGAGAATTGAGATGCTTTACATTTGATATGAACATGCTACGTCATAAAGACAACAGATTTGGACATTTGGTATAATACCCAGACATCCTATCACATGAGAATTACTGTTAAATTATTCTGTGTTGGTTCACCTGCATTTTCTGATGTATCTGATGACAGGCTTGGCTTTTTGAGATGATAACATTTACCAAGTAACCATAGTGGAGAGTCTTTCTTAAAGCTTGGGTCAGATCTCATATCTGTTATTATGTGGAAATTAGAAGGTTGAAAGATTAAATGTAATAACAAAGTGTGTGGCCGCAATCATTCTAATCAGTCTGAACACAAAATAAACAGTTACTTTACTCCTTTAAAACATAACGTGTACTTTGTGTTTGCACACTTAGTTTTACTTTTGACTTTAATAAATTAATAAGCTACTATATAGACAACCTGTTGCCGTTATAAATATATATTGCCATTGAAAACCACTTGATCATAGTTTGCCAATGAATAATAGTGGGCTTCTAATAATACAATAGGTCAAAATGTCATTATTTCCCCGTACTGCTATAATGTAAATGCATTAAAATTAGTGAAACCTGAATCGGTTTATAGAACAATTGTCAATTATAATATATTAACATAAACAAATCATTGTGCTGGCATGGTATAATATTATATTGTTATACCAAAAATATTAAGTCTAAAGTGTTAATGCTGTGAAAGCTTACCATATCTGAAGTTATTCCATGTTTCCAAGAATTTCGATTTCATATTTACTCCGTTATCTGGTTTACTGCTCGCTGGTTGAGCAGTCTCTCCATTTGAAGGGTTATTACTAAATGAGATTGACTTTATATCCTTGATCAGCTCATCAAAGCTGGATTTAAATGCCATATCAGAGGACTTTGTTAAGACTTATGCCATATTTATTTCTTTATCTTATGCACATGACGTTGGCAATTTCAAAGTCTACAGTTCTGTGGTTTAACAAAACCTTAAAAGAGACACATTATAACAGTTTATTAACTTGTAAGTTGGTAAGTTTTTGACAGAAAATGGAGTGAATTTGTATATAAAACAATGAAGTTGAAGTGTACAATGATTGTTCTGCATGAATTCATTTTTAAATAGTAGCATAAATAAAAATGGTGGATGTATACTTGTTTTTTGCTATGCGGAGAGTCCTTTTATAATATTATGAAAGTGAAACCCTTTTATCGAATATCTGTAAAAGTCTAGACTTTTGTATCAATAAAAGTTTTGGTAGCCAGAAAGCTGTCTTGTAGTAACAGCGGAAATATATTCATAATTCATAAGAAATATTATACACCCAGCAATGTTTTGTTGAACACAACAACTACGATAAAAATTATCATAGTCAAATCTCCCAATAACAAGACTAAGTGTTTAATAGTATTTCATTTAATTTTATTGCCAAAATTGTCACTGGTTCGGTTGAAAACCTTGTGGCTGGTTGGGCAGTCTCGGTGGTTGGTTTTGATTGTCCTGTATTTGGATGGTTATCAAGTTACTTGAGCGTGGAATGGCCACGGGTTCTTTCTGCTGTGCAATTACTGCATGGGGAATTGATACAGCTGGTCTAGTTAGGTTCACTGAACTAGCAGGCATTATCAGTTGTGGCGGGGGTACTGTGATAGGGGGCGGGCGACCCACATTTACTGGGGGCATTACAAGTGGATGGGGAGGGGGGATGATTGGGGTTGGGGGGATTTTACTGTGGCGGTGCTGCACATGAGCTTGTAGGTCTCGCTTGGATAAGTAAGTTCTCCTGCATCCATTTGTTAAAGAACACAGCCATACACTTCCAAGAGGACACTGCTCAATCCTCTGCACACTGTCCTTGCATCTTGGGCAATTGTTATCAGTTTTCTTTGCACAAGAAAAGCAGAATACATGTTTGCAAGGTATCATTCTTCCATAGCTACGTATTGGTAAAGAACAAGTCTCACAGACGTGAATCATTGGGTCTCTTACTTTTTTGCCAATCAAATGAACCTGTATATCCCAATCATGTGATTTATCTCTATGATGACTATTCGAGCTTTGCATATTCCTCCCATATCTATTCTCATCCATGTAATTATTAGGCCTCCAGTTTCTTTCATCTTTGTTGGTATGCTTCTTATAACGATCTGATCCGTAACTGTCTTTGTGTCTTCGTTTTCTTTGCATGTGGTTATCGTCCATTTTTGATTTAAATGCAGAGATTAAAATCAACTTACGTCCTATAAAGTGCTTTATGCGTCTGGCTGATGTTTTCCAGGCTAAAAAATATTTGGAAAACTTAATTAGTTTATTGTGATATTTCCATTCAAACACTTCATAAATATACTCAGAATTACAAAACATAATTATACAACTCACAACTGTTCGCAACGAGTTATACGCAATGAAACTAGACTACTAGGGCCAGAGCAATAAGAAGCGTATTTGCGCGACTTAAAACTCATTTTAACAACTAATTACGTGTTGAGCAAATATGACTCGTAATAACTTTCTCTATATTGATCTGCTTGTTTAACCTCAGCTATTTAAACTGACATTAACGCAAATGCCATATTGATCAAGAAACAGCGAGTGTGGCGTGACTGTAACCATTTCGTGTTACGGGGATATATACCAATTATATGACAAACTAATCGAACAAAGCGTAGCAGCAAAATCAGCGCACGCTATCGTGATGCGAAGTTTCAACATATCTACAAAATTGCACCCCATATAAAAACCGTATATAAGATGTTTATGTAGACGTACAAAAAGCGTCGGCTTGCTACAATTTTTCATTTGCAGTCGCATGTGTGTATCTTGTTAGTTAAGGAGTAAAGCAAGTAATTAAATCTTCGTTAAAAGTCAAGTGTAGGAGTCTATGTGGTTATGCATCTTTTTATACGCTCGTATTATATCATCTATTGGAAAATTAATGTATAGCTTTAATGTAGCAGCGGCGAGTTGCGTTTTTTTTTAAACCCATAACTCTATAACGTTTTGCTTATTTGATGTAGTGACCTATGTTTACATTGAATTAACAGGGGTGTATGATTTAAAGAAGGGTAAAACACAAGTGGGTCAAGGTAGTTGCTGAGCGAAACTTCCAAAATGGATTTCCAAAACAGAGCTGGTGGAAAGACTGGCTCTGGAGGAGTTGCTTCTTTATCTGATGCTAATCGTGATAGAAGGGAAAGGTTGAGGCAACTTGCACTTGAAACTATTGATTTAAATAAGGTTTGTAGATTTAGCTGTTGTTAAAAATGATATTTTACAGTCGTAATCGTAAGAATACCAGTGTATAATTTTGTAGGCATTTTTCATTTACTACCGAATGCGATAATAAGTCATTACCTTATCACAGCCTAGTTATATGTTTTTTATGTACAATTTATTATTAGTCCCACTTCAATTACCTATAAATTGCTTTCAGGATCCTTATTTTATGAAAAATCATCTTGGCTCATATGAATGCAAGTTATGTTTGACGCTTCACAATAATGAGGTAAGTGGGCTGTGTTGTCAGTGGTGGATATTTCGACGTAACTCAAGTTATGTCAAGCGCTTAAACTACCAGATTGGCAATAAATAACTGTTGAAATTATCTGTCGCAGTATTTTAGTATACAAGGGCGTGTACTTTCATACGCTAGGTTCTGAGTGATGGGCCAACCCTGGCCTAAATCTCAAAATCCATAGTGTCACGCTATAGGGGTTAACCTACATTGAATGGAGTGTAGTATTATATCACCATCTAGATCTGTATACCTGATATTCTTAGGTGATGTTAAAATAAAACAAATATAAAATTTAAATAATGGTTTTAAACTTTAATATCCGGAATGTTTTGTATATTTTGTTCACCTGTTGTGTAATAAGTCCCTTTTTAACTGAGTCTAATTATCATATTATATTTCAGGGTAGTTACTTGGCTCACACCCAAGGAAAGAAACATCAATCCAACCTCGCAAAGAGAGCAGCAAGAGATGCAAAGGAAGCTCCCATCCAACCTGCTCCTGTTAAACCAATGGTGGAAGTGAAGAAGTTTGTAAAGATTGGAAGACCTGGTTATAAAGGTAGGAAAATATACTTGAAAACTAAGGTGTAATGTTAGGAGTGCCCGATGTCACACTATCTCTTAAAACAGGGGTAAGAATGTGAGATCATATCTTTTTACCACCCACATATTACGCCAAAAGTAGGTATTTTATTATATATATATTAATGCATAGTTACCTTTCTGCAGTTTTATACAAATAAATAAAACCCAAAAAGAAGAAAATAAAATAGATAGAGAATTATTTTTATATTTCTTCCAATATTAACATCGAATTAATAAGCTACTTATTATTTCCTAGTCACAAAGCAAAGAGTCCCAGAAACCGGTCAACAAAGTTTATTGTTTCAAGTTGATTATCCGGAGATTGTTGAAACAATTCAGCCTCGACACAGGTTTATGTCAGCATATGAACAACACATTGAACCACCTGATAGAAGTTGGCAATATCTTCTCTTTGCTGCTGAACCTTATGAAACTGTTGCTTTTAAGGTTTGCTATATAAATTTATAAGACAGTTTTTATGTTTTGCCTGTTGTCTGATAGTAATTCTGTATTATGAGCATGAGATGAGAATACTAACATGCTCTTTACTGTTTTTATATTTTTGCTACTTTTTTAATTAAGAGCTGTGTAATGTTTTGTTTCACTGAACATATTCTGATCCCGTTTAACCTCCAATATTACAGGTGCCAAGCAGGGAGATAGACAAGGGCGAGAGTAAATTCTGGACTTACTGGAACAAAGATACAAAACAGGTTAGCTTTATTCTTACCATAACACAAGTATGTATATGGTACAACCAGAAAGCCCATACATTACCGAACTTGGTTATCTTTTCCCAATGAATATAGCATCATTAGCATGTTTGAAGGTAAAAGACAAAGTTATGTTATCATACATGCTATATACCTTGGGTTTTTTTGCACTGTAATATTACTACAAGTACAAGTACAACCAGTTAGTTTTACAAGACTATGTGTCTAACTATCGCAGCCTTCCTTGCAAACCAACATTAACTTTTCTTTGTTTAGTTTTTCCTCCAGTTTCATTATAAGATTGAAATGAGACCTCCTCCCATGATGTCAAACCCCCGGGATCGAATGGATGATGAAGAAAATAATCTTCTTCCTCCAGGAACGCTTCCCCCACCTCCACAGATGGATAACGATGACATGAACTTTGATCACCCTCCAAATTTCCACGACCGAATGCCTTTTAACCCTATGGGACCTCCACCCCCGCAGAATGGGCCTGGGGGTCATATGCCCCCACCTTTTAATTTCAGAGGCCCGCCACCCATGGGTGGGCCCCCAATGATGGGGCAAAGGCCCCCTATGGGACCTCCTATGATGGGAGGTCCACGTATGGGTCACCCTGATGGGTTTATGGATCAAGGGCCCCGGGGTCCTGCCCCACCCCCTCCGCCAATGGCCCCGCCTCCAGATTCAGATGACCCTGAAAACTAGAGAGTTTCGCCTTAAACCCCATAAAGTCTGTCTGTAACATCAATCATTTTTAACTTTGTGATGTAATAAGAAGATTTGTTCACAAACAACAAGTGTAGAAAATATAACGAATTTTGAAGAACTTTGGAACAAAAATATAAAAAAAATGTATTTTATCGACCCCAAACTTGGTATAAAAATGGACCATTATAAAAGGAGAGCGAGATTCTTAAATGTTTTAAAGGGTTGAGTCTGTCACTGTTGGATCCTTTGGATCTAAAAAAACTTTGTAACTCTTGCTGAAAATAGAAAATAAGTTAAGTGAAGGTTTAAGAACACAGTTTCAGCAACCATGGACTGAATTGGTACATGCAGTAAAGTACAGTGGCTAGTATTTGCGTAGGATTTCACCTTTCTGTAATATAAGTTGTAATAGCAGTCACCACTTAGGGCTGCTTGGATAAAATTTGTTTGACAGTCTATGTGAATGAGGTCATTGTCACGGACCTAGGATTTGTGCCAGATTTGGCCTGTTACCCCAGGACCCTTGTATGTGGTATCGTTCAAACGAACGGTGTGTTTGAAGTAAAATATCAAGTATCGTGGTTTGAGGAAGAAGAAAAAGAGATTTTGGATCTTCTTTTAAAAGACATACGGAAGAAAGACTTGGGCCGGTTTTTCCTTATTTTTGGTGACAACTCATTTTCAGTGTTTATTTTTGGCGAAGTTGGTTTCTCTTCAATGATTGTGTCGTTGACTTGTTTAACTTCTAGTTTTTGGCTCTTAGGGTGAAGGAATGATGAGAGAGAAGAGAAGATAACGGTTTCAAACGGTTGGTGCGCTTGCTTACGTGAGCTGTTAAAATAAAAAACTTTGTTAGATACTTCAATAGTAGCAGATTGAACTTTTATATAAAGGAATTACGATGTTGGTTTTTAAATGTAGAAAGTAGGATAAGAATCCATAATGTAGCAGGATATGTGCATTTGGCAGTTATAACCTGATGAGGTTAAATTTACGAAAAACGGAAAAAATGTCAATAGTTAAATAACATTCCAACCGACCGGTCTATACATGAAAACTTCCATTGCAAAATAGAAATCCAATCCCTTCTTTCTTGACTGCTGGTTGTGTACATGTAGTATGAACGATCAGGCATTTTGATGCTGGAAATATAAAGTTACCACTGTTTATTTTGTTATGTATATATAGCTGTACTTTCAGGGCAATGGATAGAGTGAATGTTAACTTATTTATGCTCACTTGCAGGGGCAAACACACTTGTTATTACAAACCTGTTTTGTTTTATTTGATATAAGGAAAAGTTTAAATTTCCAACTTAAGTTGACATGAATTTATAAACCAACCTGAATGCATGTGGACGACCAACATGGTCAGCATCTGCTTGCATTGAAACATAAGACGTCAAGTCCAATATTTTCAAAGGATGTCTGTCTGCAGGTTCATTATAATAACAAAGTTGGTATCCACTTAGTGTGAACCAACGTATGTTCCAAGACTTCACTGATCCTCCCCTCTTGGTCATAAACCCTTGCTTTGTTAGACACTGGAAATAAAAAGTTGGGATACTTGAATGCAGTGCATAGTATTTAGTATTGTATTGCAATAAAATGCAGATAACTAATCTGTGGATAAGAACTTCTGGAAAAATTCTCTTAGTGCTTTTAATCAGGTTCAATATTTTGGGACAATGAGTTAAGCTGTGTTTCAGAAACAGGTTATTCTACAAGGGTGAGGTCCTACCCTATGATATAACAGCGAACTGGGTTTGTTGGTCAGAGTTGCTTTTATTTTTACACGTTAGGTCCTTGTCCAGGACCTGAGTTTTGACCCAAATTTTACCTATTAACTCAGGACTGTTACTTTATCAATGTTAAGTTAAGTATACCCCAGATTGTTCCCACGAGTCGCACAAATTATCAACATCTCGAATCGCTTGCATTGTGATTGCTCTTCTTTGTGTTTCGTTCACCGATGCTGTGACGTCTTCCATCATCTATGACATCACAAGGAGAAACTGTTACTCATCGCATTGTGACATCATAAGTGAATAACCTTTCATTATGGTTTACTCAATGTAAGAAGTTAAAAAGAGCTGCCTTATATCATAGAAGTGATTAATCATACATCACCTACCCATTTATGTATACAAAGAAACCAACCACTCTTATATATCAAAAGTACCATTATGTTTGCTATAACTAGACACTGCAATTTAAGCAGAGACTAAACCAGCATCTGCACTGCCAGTGTTATTATTGCTATTTCAAAGGCTTATCTTTTGATATTCAGCAAAAACCTGTCGGGATAATACATTTACTTGTGTCAGAAAAATCTCCATACTTACATTCATGGCTTGTTCAACAGGGTTACTATCAGGATGACTTTCGTTGGTGAATTTCTTCAGCTCTCTAAGCAAAAGCGGATATTTACAAAGACGTTGAACCGGGGATATTATGAACCCTTCAAGATGAAGAAACTTCCGCGTTTTACTTGCTACACGATTTTTCCAATCCTGAAAATGTTTATTTCGTTTATTTGAACAGCTTAAAATGTTTGAAGAATCCTAAAACTAATACATCTTGGTGTTTCGGTAATGTACCAAATCTGGCCAATATACTAGTTACTGTGGTATGTCTTACCATAGAAACTTACCCATAGATAGTAGGGTAGGGGAAGACGGGACACCTTTTCATTCTATTTTCTCGTCCCATTTGGTAGTAAACAAAGAAAATTCAAAGAAATATAAAACTGTTTTCTTACAGGGTCCATAGACTATTGTTAATTGTTTAAAATACGATGGGGATCTTTGGGTATTATGTGATAAAGTTATCCTATCTTCCCCTACCCACTATACAAGATTATACTTAGTACTAAACTGAATTTATTTACATTGAAGTTAACTCACATTGATAAGTTCCATAATAGCTGGATCTTCTTGCAGTTTATAGCTGATCTTTTGGGCATTATTAAAGTTTGCACAATATTGTCCATATGCTGCAAAATCATTGCGCTGAAAAAAGTGCTAAGCATTAAAGGTTAGCCTATAGTTCACACATCAAATCAGTAATCAGAGAGTAAAGAAAGAAGCATACAATATGTGATTTTATCATTACGTTTAAGAGACCCAATAATGGGGCCCTTAATATCTCAAGAGACCCATTTTGGATTCAAATTATCTAATGCTAACTTTGACTGACTTACATGTTTCATGAATAATTCTCCAATACAGTTTGTGTGGTAAGGATATGGATCCATGGCTTCTTTCAGAGAGGCGTAAAACGTCACATGAAGTTTATGAACCTCCCGTATATTTGATAACATGTCACTCACAGTCTCACTCGTGCATGACGGAATGCTGTCGTCACGTGAACATTTTTGGAGGCTTGGAATCATAACCTAAATAAAAACGCAAAATTAAGTCTTTGTTAACATGTAACGTATTTATCCTCGCCAGGCGGGGCAACGAAATTCAGTGTATCACGGGATTCCGCTGTGCAGTACAGTGGGGTAAGATGGGACACCTTTAGCACATAATATCCAAATATCCCAATCATGCTTTGAACAAATAACAACGGTATATGTGAGCCGATACTTTGAATACTCTTCGTTTATCACCAAATTAGACGAGAAAAAAGAATGAAAGATTTTCCATCTTACCCCAAACTACTATACAGTGTTTTCAACATGATAACAAAGAATAGCTTACGCTATATTAGCAAAGACAGGAAACAGCGGTCGTTAAAACAAACGCTTTCAAGATTAATTGTCCCTGGATTTTCCTAGAGGAAGCAATCAAGGTTGATATCAAATTTCAAAACCTGGTGTTTTGATCAAAACCTTATCATTGCAAATGTTACACAAATTTGTGGAATTGTTTACAGTGTATGTTACATGTGCGTGTTTGCGCGCGTAGGCGACGAATATTGTGAAGTCATACTAACGAGATGAGCGACGCTATATGAGCATAACTTCTGTGAAACATAAGATTTGTTTTTGACACTTGGCAGATTTGAAACCCAACACGGTGGCTTCATGTACCTTTAAAATCAAACTATTTACTCGTTTTAATGAAAAAGTAAATGAAACTTGTTTATCCTCGCGTGGCAAGACAATGTCATGAATGATAGAACAGGTGTTGAATGTTGAATTTAACTTTTCATCCTCTCGTGGCCGAAAAACAACAGTCGTTACACACGTATATACCTTATGCCCACTTACAAGTTACCATATACCTCGTGGAAAAAAAACGAATGCTCTTATCACTTACGTCCACTATAAACTGTAGTAGTTGTGTGTAATCTTCCTCGGTTTCAAGTATTTCCTTCAATACATACATCCTTAATCTTTGTTCATTGGTGAGCAAATGTCCCCTACTATGACCATCGTCCTGGCCCTCAGCTTCACTTATCTGCATGGACCGCATGGTCTTTCGTACAGTTCTGTATTAGAAAGGAAAAATTAGTTAATCTTGTGCATATTTCTCGTTTCATTAGAAGTCTAACTTGGTAATAATTAGTATTCAGCAAACTGTGTTAATGAGTATACGACATTGTTAGAGTGATAGACAAAACACTCCAATACATTTCACCCACTGGCGCACTGAACTCTAAATTCTATAGATAAAAGATAAATCGTACGTTTTTTATCTGCAGTCAAAATATTTAGTCTACTACAGAACGTATCCCAAAGAACGAAGTTAAAACCCTATAAACAATTTCTAACAACGGCAGAAATGCAATCGTTAAGAAAGCACTATCACGCAGCAAATTTGTCAATTTAATCAACAGATAAGTTTATGTCCATTACTCCAGACTGGTCGTGTCACCCCTGCTGATACAAACGCAATATAACGTTTAACATAGACGACAAAACTGCACAGCAGTTGTTTTACTTACGTAGGACCCCCCACTGAGGGCGTGAAGGACTTATCGTTTTCCAATAAATTAAAGTCTATTCTGCAGCCAATGACGTTTTACGCTAATTAGTTTACAGTGGTCTTGGTAAAACAATTATTTTTCTTTTCTATACCATTAATGTACATATAGTAGAATGTGGAATATGGGACACCTTTTTATTCTATTTTCTCGTCCCATTTGGTACTAAACAAAGAACATTCACAGAATTATAAAACCGTTTCCTTACGACCCCTATGACTGTTGTTAATTGTTTAAAACACGATCAGGATATTATTTGCTAAAGGTGTCCCATATTTCCCCACCCTGACTATATCACTAATCCTTACTACCAAAGTTGTATAACCTTTTTTGGCTTAGCAAAACATCTCATTTTGTATTCCTTATCCAACTTGAAAGCTTTGTTTTACGAACAAATAGTTGACTTTATTTCATTTCTGTGGTCACAGTAACGAAGGTCGGAGTATCATACGAAAGCGAAAGAACTACGGGTAAAATGACAGTCACTATAACACGCTTATAGTTAAAAAAGAAATACAAAAGCTTCTTCGATAAACGGTAGCAATCCTACACTGACCAATATACTCTTCTATATATGTACGTGTGAACGACATAAACATAACCAAGGAAATATCTATATTGTACAATGTGTCTCAAGTTTCCTATACTCAACACAAATAAGTTCCTATTTATTCGGTAAAACGGAAGCCCTACCTAACATCTATCTATACTTTAGCCTTAAATACCCGCATCCTAATCTTGCTTAACACTGTTTTATTTGACAACCTTTTCTTGCGTAGTTTTTACCCTTGCGACTGTCCCTTGCTAATTCTTTTATCTTCGCTGTTTTAGTTAATCTGATCATTATTTTGTATTTAAAGAGATAAGAACATCATCTATTATAAACATATAGAAATGGATAAGAATCTTTAATATTATAGGGTGGGGAGAAGTTACACAAAATTCATATTCACAGATCGACAGTTGGCATAGGCCGTACGCGGATATCATTTTTGTCATGCTTACACTTAACAGTCTGTTATACCCTAACTCGATCGCAGGTTATTCGCCTCTCTCTTTAGCAATATAATACGATGTCTTGAACCTTGCTTGTAGAGAATGCGTGAAAATAAATCAATAAACTGAAAACAGAATTCTTAATCATTTATTATCCATATGCTGTATAGATTACAGCTTTTCGAGATAAAAGCTTCTATAGACCTATAGACTATACCGTCTAAGGCGATTACCTTTGAGGATATAATAATATTTATATTTTACACTAAACATTCCTGTCTGTTGTTTAACGCTACATTCGAGTGGGCGAACTACTGTACTGTAAACAATGCTAACTACAAACTGCGCATAACGCATTTTTTAGCGGTAGTTGGCTCATTAGACAAAAACCTAGAAAATCTTTTCAAATCATTATTCCTTAGAACATGATTCGAAATGTTATTGTGCTAAACACACCAGATTATGTCGTCACCAAAGCAACACAAACCGCGTAAGTTCCGGATCATACTAACAATTCATTATGACGTAACACTGCTTAGAGTTCTATTGTTGGATATGAATTGAAAACAAAACTTCAAATTATACATCTACAACAGTTTTGTCGATTTTAGAGAAAAAAGTTTTAAATTGGCTGACTTATTTAATCTTACTTTCAGACTAACAAGGCCAGACGATCAATTTAATCAATAAATCAATTTAACACACAAATAAATGCCTACTTTTCCCTATCTAATAAAATTTAGACGTCTTCACCAATTTTATGACTTTCTTTTCAATATATTTTACGATATAGACCAACCACATACTTTTTATACAACTCAATTTCCTGTAATAATCCTTCAGCGAGGTCTAAATTTGCATAAAAATTCATAACACTACATATGGCTTTGAAACCTAACTAATGTGTTACAGAAACAATATTCCAACTGAATTTTGACGTAACAGAACTTAACAAATGACGCTTCCAAGATTCCCCGATACGGCGGGTTCGACACGCTTTATTACGTCATAGATCAGTTTAGGAGAATAAACGTAGTTAAAAATTTAAAGAATGTTTAGATTTAGAAAGATTTTAGAAAATAAAAACTTAGTTTGAATTTTAAAAACGCGTAACTGATTATATTCTGTTTTGATCGATAAATCGTAATAATCGATAGGTTTACATTAACGTCAGGGGTTTCTATTACGTAGTTTATGAAAAGCGCTTTTCTTATATGCTATATTACAGATATGGTAGTCGACGTATTCGTGATTTCTGTCAATTTAAAGCATGCCCTGTGAAGTCACTATGTTAAGATTCTTTACTGTGGAGGTCGCCTTATTAACCGAAAGTAGAATATACGAAATTTTCTGGTTAAATTTAAACTAAATCAGAACGATTTTCGTCTCGGTTCATGATAACTGTCCAGTTATAACATACTGTGTGTTTTCGTCTATACACCAGGCACAAATCGTGTATTTTTACATGTACCTCGTGCTTATATTGTAACGTAACAGAATGGATCTTCTTATACCAAACGTGTATCCATATACGTAACACCCCATGCAAACACCCCATGCTCACTTTTAAGCTATAACATGGATATTTTCTTATACACCAAACACATGGTGTATTCATTTACCTCGTGCTTCTCACTGTCGAGTTATACCATATATGTCTTCTTATACACTAGACACGCATGGTGTATTCATTTATCTCATGCCTAGTGTCTTGTTAAACTTAACCCCATAATACTTTAACCGTACAAAAACAGAACGATCGATCATGTCCAGATTTACAGTCCCATACCATACCATATTTACCTTCCCCGTTTCATAATTCCATGCATTACGGACTTTTTGCGTTGAAAGCTCTTGGCCCTTCGTTCTACTGCGCTCTGGGTGCTTTCATGGCTCCCAATACTATTAGCACGACTCCTGCATGGCGGAGTTAACATCCTTGTTATTTAATTTTTACACAAAGATAATACACTTAGTACAGGCACAGGATATCCTATATTTTTTTGATCAAAAATGATAATATTGTTTAAAATAATGTTTGATAAATATTTATTTATACTCTTGCGTTTCTTTCTGTTCTGTTTTCCCCGTCCCATTCGATAGTAAAAATGAATAACAATATTTAACTGTGTCCTTACGACTCTATGACCATATACCATTAAGAAACTAGTTTAAACAGACTTTAAACCATAGTTTAACTTGCATTAACTCCCACATATTAAACAAAGACTAACTTATTCTTTAACGCCCTATATATATACCAGACAATATCCCAAGTCTATATACCAGACAATATCCTATCGATGTTTCGTTTCTTTTAAAACGTGTCATGTTATTTTACATTATACATAAAACGTTAGTATATATCGTTACTTCACGCACGTTTTTCAACGCTAAATTTGTCCTTTGCGATTATACGACGCATGGCGTAATTAACATGTGTTGACTAGGCCAGCATATAAGACGTAATTACGTTTACGTAAGACACGTCGTATTATCTTTATTAAATGTATGTAGCATGTTTTATCCGCGCGTGGCGGGGCAACTACAATTTTTGTATCACGAGTGTTCTGTTTCACACACCTCGTGCCTGCTTACAAGTTACCATGTATGTGGCAACGCATGGAACTTCCCCAGGGACACATATACGCCTACAATGGTAGCAGAGTCGAGCTTCGAACCCGTAAACTCTAAGACTGGAGACAGGCGCGCTATAACCACTGTGCCGGTTAACACTGTTTTAGAATGCTTTTTTACCTCTACGAGAACTCTAAGTGAATTAAGTATTTTATACTCTACCTATTACGTCATAGTGACATCACCTGTTAGTTGAACCAGTGTCTTGACGTCCTCTACTATGACGTAAGAACCACTTCGCTGTTTTCTTACTCACGTTTGTTCCTCGTCTGCTGGAAGATTGGGAAGATGTTCTGCTACGTGGAGCGTATTCTGTGTAAAAAATGAATGCAACTTATTTGTTCTAGTGTGGCAGGGTAACTACAGTATGGTTTTAACACGAGTGTTCTGTTTAATACAACTCGTGCCTCCATACGAGTTGTTTGTGCTTTATTGTTAATTTGTTCTGACAACAGTACCAGCGTTGAGTTTCGAATCCACATCCGGTTCAGCAGATAACCACAGGACAGGTTTTGCATCAAAATATACATCTATCTTCAAAACTCGATTATTTATTGCTGTTTGGACTTTCCAGTATTTTAACTACTGTTTCAAAATGCACACTTATTTTTGTTTGTATCAAAAGTTTGTTGGTTATGCAGCTCTAACAACAAAAAGGTTTGCATGTACCACGCATCTTGTATCGCCCACATGCGCATGTTGAACACTAATGCTATGAATCACATGTTCTATATGTAGTGCGGCTATGGTAGAACCGCATACCTCTACACGGCTAGTTTCACTTCAAAAGCGACCACAGCCGTATCAGAAAAGCCATATATATCCTATATTACAGTTCAATCGTACACGCACCACAGTGGGACATACTCTAAATTCATATGTATATAATATTTAGGTCACCAAATACTTTGATTATAGGAATTCTAGATATAATTGGCCTCTTTTATACGACAAAAACGACTTATGACGTCACAAACCTGGTATAGACAGCAAATTTCCTTTTTCGGTTTCATGATTTGTTGTAGTTTCTATAACTTCTATATCATTGTCGTCGTTTACTGTTGCCATCTTACCCCACAATGCCGAATTCAGTTTAAAAACACAATTCTGAATTCTAAATGCTAGAAACAGCTTACTTTAATAATAATCAAGTTAATGTTTAATCGGCGTCTGATCGACGATCAGCAAATATTACATCATAAGTAACTATTTACTGCGTTCTTTTTTGCCTAAAACCTATTTTGCTGTGCTATTATATGCAACTGAAATTTATATAGGCGTATACTATCAATATACAGTACTTTATACACCATAAAGTCCTATACCTATACTGTTTTAGACGACTGAACTACATAATTATAAAGTCGTTTCAAACCCACACATGCGAATTGTGGGCACACTTTTACATTGCTGGCGGCAACCAGGAAACCACATAAGTTCTGACTTAATATACAACTCATTCAGTTTCGTCACCACTTAGTTGTCATATCTACACTGCTGCGTACGTATAGTGTAACATTCATGATTTTACGGTATCGTGACTAAGGATCGTGATTTACAACTTGGTAGCTGAGTGTTTATATATCTATATATATCTAAAAGGTACTTAACTGTTATACAGACTGTTCGCCACACGAGGATAAATAAGTTACATCATTCATTATCAGTGTACAAAGTTTCAAATGTCTCAGTTGAAACGAGATACTGTTTTCTCAACAATTTGACTCTTTAGTTACCCGCACTTCTCTAGGGCATTGGAGAGACGAATGACTACAATTCCTGTTCTATACTGTTATACAGGTTAGATGGGGAACTTACAGTATAAACTACAATCTCCTATCCTGCTGTACAGGTTTAATGGGAATTTCTAACGTGTATAAAGTAAACCATCTTAATAATAAAGCTTGTATGCCTCAACTACTTTTCATAGGAGGAAGGTATTTGCCTTTACGTCCGGTTCCATGACGTGAAAGGTTTGTGACTTCACATAAACCTCCACATGAACTATACTGTTCTTGAGTCTATACCACGATACCCCATTACATAATAAGTAGTACAGTCATCACAGCACGAGTGGATTTAATTACTGCAAAGTATGTCCAACACATGAACGTCGATTATAGAATATCCATATTTATTGACTGATCTAGTTACATGCTCAACCTAATTCATGAAGAGTTGCAAACTTGTCGACAATAACTGACTAATCTATAATGGAATCCAGGATATGGTTCGTGTGCATTTAGTTTCACAACATATATCCGTGTGGGTGTGAGGCAGTATTTACTCTGCGCCTTTCTCCTTTATTTCCTAGAATCAAATTCCTTTCTCTTTTTTTCCGCCTTACCGGCTCCTATACCTGTAGTTGCCGCCTGGAAACAAAAATTGAAACTTCATGCTTGCCTGGTTGATATATTGTTTAGTTGTCAGCGTCGAAAATGAAAATGTAAGTAAATTTTATGCAAATTTACAACTGATGCGTGATTATATTTTATCGCATGGACAATATAATCCATTTAACGTAGACTAGTATAATATATATGCATATAACAAAAATGTTACCGCCAAATATAAGTTCATCTACTCAGTACTGCATTCACGGCCTATTAATTTACAACATACACCTGTGACCTGTTGCATATTCATAACGTTTCAATGCTTTTTACAAGTCGCTTAACACCCCTACCAAGTGTACAATAATCCGAATATACACACCCACTAGGTGGCAATCAGTAGCAAATCGGCACACCACACTGTTCGGTGCTTCAAATAGTTTAACATCCCCCGTTGGGCTTTTGATTGAGCTGTTTCGTACACATTCGGGACTTAAAGGGGTTTGCACTTTATACTTACCCGGACAAGTTATCCAGGTCCGTAATAACACCGATTATCCTTCTGTTCTATATGACTGAGACGGGCAAGTGGGCTTGGAATTTGGATGTGACTCGGCCCATTGCCTAACTAGTTATTTTATCGTTACATCACGTTGCAAAATTCTGCTGATCCACCGATTTAACTTGGTACATTCCGAACAACAAATAAGGCTTAAAACTTTGGTATGTTTCTACTTATCCTCATATTCATCTCTAGATGAGGCATCTATAGGTATAAGTGCGTTTCAACACTTAAAATATTTCGACAGATACTCCGACCTGCTGTTGTTTTTTCGTAGACCTTTTGAGAAAATTGTTATTTCAGTACCGCCTGTTGTTTTTGTTCTGTTTGTACAAGACACAAAATTTATCACTTCTACCCGTGCCAAGGTTTAATTAGTGTACACTGAAGTAGGATTCTGAGTAATTTGCGTTGTAAGTCAAAAACAGAGCATTTAGCAAAGCAGCTGCTTCCACTTTCGTCGGTGCTTTACTTTCAAAAACCGTGACCATGTACCAGAGGGGACACGCCCGTTATTCAACCTTGATTCGACACTTAGTCGGCCAGGTTTAGCTTCTGCTACAACGGATAACAAAGAACATTTTACTGGCACTAAATGTGAGGCCCACTTACAATCTTCTGAAGCAGTTTACACCTGTTGTACTTACATGTATGCTTTTATGTTTATTTGGTGGCAAAGGCCATATCTTACAATATCGTGCATTATAAATAAACATATACAGTAAGGTGGGATAAGTGGGACATCTTATCATTATATTTTCCCGTTCCATTTGGTAGTAACCAAAGAACATTCAAAGAATTATAAAACCGTATCCCCACGACTTCTATAGACCGTCGTTAATTAAAACCAATAAAGATATTTGAATATTATGTGCTAAAGTTGTCCCGCCTTTCCCCACTTTACCATATATAAGCAAATGGTTTACAAAAAATCGTGCAACAAATATAAATTGGTTTACAAAAATATGTTCTTGCTCTCATTACGCTGTATAGTGTATAGGGTCTGTAGTGTAGAAGCAGCATCAAACAGATTGGTTTAACCTCTTTGGGCAGCAAGACGGAAAAGAGCATGCTTGTGTATACACGAGATAGCTGAGTATATATTGCATACTCTGCATATTTCCCAGGACTTTGTGACAAATACAGCACTTTTAAAGCAACCACAATATTGGATTGAGGTGTGAACGTCACTAATGGTTTGTTACGTCACGGATCTGAGTTTAAAAATCAACAACATTTCATTTACAACGTCGTAGTATGTTTGGTAATGGGAAAATACAATTTCACACGCTCGCATACCATAACTTTTAAAGGTTTGTAAAAGTTCTAACCGCTAGCCACCATTTTTGCTTGCATTTAAAACAAACTGTACTGTTAAATGCAACATATATACTAATGAAAATAATCTGACACATTTGCCCTGGATTCGAACCCAATACCTCTAGGACTACCTCCCTCTATATTTTTTTTAATTAATAACATAAATTACTTCGTAACGAATCGCATTCGAGTGATTTCCGTTTTTTTTTATTAAAAATCGTTTGCATTTTTGGTCTCTTGTACAAAAACATTCCTTGTTGCCATGATTACAAATGTTCCCGGTTGTGCACTCCTAACAATAAATGCTTTTATAAGATTGTTATGTCTCATTTTAGCGGTCTGTACTTTCGAGGTAACTCCCACTTTAATTTGCGATCTAAAGAGATTAAATTAACCCTGTAACGAAGTTACTGTAATTTATCTTTATTGGGTAACTTAAAATGATAAATGTTTTGTTGTTTTAAGGTTAATTGTGCATTTCCCCAGCTGTGGTGTTCGAGAATTTATAGTTTCAGCTTTGATCCTGTAGAAAATCAGCAAAACATCTCGTTTTAGCTCCACCGTTCACTTTGTCAGCTTGATTTTGGTCTGCAGCAAATCAAACAAATTCTCTCCTTGCCTCATTGGCAGAATTTAAAGACTCGACTGTTAAGCCTAACAAAGGGTCTCACGAAAACAAGGGGTCCCATGTTAACAAAACTTTCATGTTTAGTCTTGAGTGAAAATCAAGTATTTTTGTTATGCAGAAACTAAAGCTGGTTTTAAAACTCTGCTTAATAAATTTACTTTTTAATGATTTTGTTTATAAGCTATCCTTGTCCACAGTTGAATAAACTAGTTTAAATTTAAATTACTAAAAAACATTCAAAAGATAAAGTTGTAAACGGACTCGGACTCGAACCGATATACTTCCCGAACCACACACATTCAAAAGATAAAGTTGTAAACGGACTCGGACTGGACTCGAACCGATATACCTCCCGAACCACACGTTTCGCCAGCATGGTTATAACACGAGCTGTATATATCACTCTCATTATCTGAGAGATTTATATGACTGTTGTGGGCCATAAGTCTGCTTTTAATGGCCGGTTGACTTATGATGGCATAAATGTTGTAAAGCCTCTGTGGTATAAACTTAACGATGTAATTTGTTTCGCATCTTACACGTCGTTATTAATAATCGTGCGGTTACACTTCATAGGAGGCAGTTTCGAAGTAAAACGCGAGGGTGCGAAAACTGTTTTCATTATATTTTTGTTTGTGTACAAAGCATATGGAAAATGTCTTTAATAAAATAACTTGTAACTTTCTATAGGTGCGTATGGTACAACAAAAGTCGTAAAATATGCTGTAGGTATATATTAAAAAATAAGCAATTAATTTATCGTTTTCGTGCTAACTTCAACAAAATATTTGCTTAAAATTGCATTATTCGCTCATATAACAGTTGTTCGTCACAATCTACATGTTAAGTTCCGGAAGTTCTAATATCACTGAATAAACATCATTATGACGTCACAATCGCTAAAAATGATCGATTCTCACTATCGCGTGTCTATCTTTGGGTGTATTTGGTCATTGTATGTCTAATAATCTGTTTTATCACGTCACTGACGTATTCTAATGACATAATCTGTGTTTAGCGAACGCTATGCTTGCAATCCAGAACCATGTGAAATGCAAACAGTGTCTTGGTTTAAAGTATTTGTTGCATAACAATTGCTATTGTTTCATTGGACACGGATCAGTGGTTTTGGCGGGTGTCAGTTTTTAAGACTTGGGTCTTAATTCGCCAGTGACTTTGGTGGTCGAATCAAATATTTCCGAAGGAAAAAACGTTGAGATACTTGCATGGCTGGGATATGCTCTCTTTCCTCGTTCGAAAACGAAAAAAACGTAAAAATAGAAAAATGCGTTTTTTTCGGCAGTTTCAGCTTTAAAATTTTTGAAATGCGTCCCAGTTAAAAAAGAATTTCGCGTATATTTATTCAGCAATAGCATTTTTTACCTAAATTGTTCATTTGTGATGCGTTGGAGCCATTGCACCTGGGAAAATGCGCCTTCTAAAATAGACTAAAGAGCGTGTCATAGGATTAGCATAGCACAAATATGAACGTATACGCAACGTGTCCTAAGTACCAGGTATGCACTAATCTTCTGGAAATTTGTCTGTCGTTGTCGAGCTATTAATTTGCTGGTAGAAGACAAAACAATGCAGCCAACAAGGAACGACAATCGTAATCGATGCATTTAACGGTAGCTTGTACAACGGACGACGTAACAATGCACATTGTTTGCTCAGAAGAGCCGAAACAAGCATTACGGTGTCGTCGTGTTTGCATTTGGCGTGTTTAATTGATAGCGCCATTCGCGAGTCTAAAGACGCGAAAGATAATGTTTTGCTTGCTGATGAGAGCGCCGCGATACCCGCCCGCCCTTTATTGACGTTCTGGAACGCGGTCGCTTCGGGTAGAAGATTGTGACGTAATAAAGCGCAGCGTGCTATCGCTCGACCATCACTCGTCATTCGAACGCTGTGGAGTCAAGAGCGGACGCGGGCACAGGAAATTAAGTAATTAGTACAACTAGTGACGCACTAAATATTCGTCAATGGTTATACCAGGTGTTTTATAAATGGACAACATTTAAGATGTAAGTCAGACTTATAATGGTGTTATAATGGTATACTCTATAATAGAAGATTTGTTACGTCAAAAAAGCGTTTTGAGCCTTTTTATAAAGCTGTGTAGCGTCAGTGCGCCTTTATTATTTACACGCAGCACTTGCAGAAGTAAAGCGAAGGTATTTTCGCGCTGTGGTTGACTTTGACAAGCTCGAAGTAGTTTAGAAAAACGCGTGCATAGAATGCACTAAAGATATATATCTAAAAGTGCAATTGTTGTTTACTTATGATGTCACAATATAGATTAACGTTAAGTTTTATCTTGGCAGAAGTTGTGTTAAGTTAAACATTTTGATTGCTGCTTAAACGTCATAACAGCTCAATCTACGTCACAGAAGATGTTTCGTCATACCGGTTACGTCATGTCGATACCGTTGTGGATTTGCGTCCTGGCAACAGGTAAGTTTGGTATTTAGTTTCACATTTATCCTGGCTTAAGTGATTACATCGTGCGAATGCGGTGTTTACTGACAAATGTTTTCCGCGGTTAGAGATCGGGTGTTTAAACAACCGTTTGCGGCGATTCGTATTCCGAAGTCCGGCCGATTCGCAAATATTTTTCCGATGTATGTTTTTCGAAAAGTCGCGTATTGATTTAGGTTTAAGGATATTTATAGTGTTTTATATTCTAAGTACTGGTGTTTTACTAAAAACTTTAATAACACATATGATAAAAATATTGCAGATAAAAGTTAACCGACTTGTTTTCGATTTTATCCTGTTACTACTGGCGTCAGGAATTTGCTTTACAAAATGACACGTATTTTGTCTTCGCGCTATCAAAACAATAGCCCTTTGTCGGAAGCGGTTACGTCATAAAGCGCAGCGCAATGGCGACGAAAGGCAACTCACTTCCCCGGGTCTAGATTATAGGGGTGGGCAAAGGGGGTATAAGGGGCAAATGATACAGAAGGCTTAGTGAGCCAAGCGTCGCACGATATCTTTCGAAGTGGGCATTTGGCGGAACCGAAGGCTCGAATGGTTCGTCCTTTTTAACTTTCCTTTCCCTAAGTTAATGCGTCTATGCGTGAAATAAATACAGCTCGACCACCGCTTCAAAGGCGAGTGTTTGAACACGTTTTACTGAGAGAAAATAACCAGTTTCCATTTGACCCCATAACCTTGTACATGATGCTTGATTCGGCGCGTAGAGAGACATGTTTGCGCGCTTAGTGATTTATTGGTCAACTTAACTGACACGTTCAATGTAGAATGAATATTTATTACCTTTTTATTCGCATAACATGGCAGCTGCCCTAGGTATTACAGCACATTCTGCTGAATTCGCGGTTTTAACGCAAGTTTCATCAGAAATGTTATAGCGACCTTGTAATTACGAATACATACACAAGTTATTTGCCCACACATGTGAACGCATGACATTCCACGGTCTTTGGATTGTTATTCTGACGCATTTAAATAACATTTAAGACGTAACGGAATTTTAATTGCGGATATAGTCTAGTAAATATTTTCATGCAAGATTTAAATTTTCCCACGTGCTTTCCCATTCAAATTATCAGTATAATGTACCTTTATGTAAAGCTGTATGTATGTCATTTTACCGCTAAACCACTCAAACCTGTTTTAAACTAATTCTCAGTTTGTGGTTTAAAACTATTTGGCCACAATAAGTAACGGGAGTTACCGAATCTCTCTCTTAGTTTCCCCGCAGCGTTACCCATGTTCCAGCATTTTGCTTTCATTTGAACACCTTAAAGGTTTACGCCACCGACCCTTATCGGTTAAATTCCGTGCAGGTCTTACATGCATCATGTGCGTCGTTGCGGGCGATTCGTATCGAGCAAATTTAAGATTAGATCTTCATTATTAACCCAGCAGCATACCGCAGAGCCACAGCGGTTTAACTAATATTGTTAGATAAGTTAAACTATATACACCGGTCCTGGTGTGACGGATTGAGAATTCAAACAACCTACGCTTTCTAAGCAATGAGGCAAAAAAGTTCAAATTTATAGTTGCTATCCGGTGTATATATAAACATACCCTAACCCCTGGTATGCCGAGGCTAGCGCTCCAGGGTTGGATGTCCAGTACAGTTGCTTGATTGATTGTTAAGTTCTCGATTTGATAAAGTGTTTGCCCATAACGTAGGACTCTGCGACTTTAAATTTAATCAAAGCTATGTCAGAAATAATTAAATCTAATTTTGGAAGATTTTTGTTCGTTTTTAGGCTTAGTTTAAAATCCTGCTTTTGTTATCGTTTAATTGGGAACTTTAAAGTGGAAATTATGTTCTAAAACCAGCAGGCCTTTTACTTAATCTTTCGGTTAATCTTGACTTAATGTTTTGTCTTATGTCCTTCTTATAAATTGATATTATCTAAAGTAAACTTTGCAGACGTGTTGATCCGTATAAGACAGCTCATGTGTCATCATGTCATATTGCTTTAACAAGATTAATGATCAAGCGTCGACTTAGTTATCAAAATTTATATTGACACGGACACGCCGAAGAACGCTACGGTCGCAAATCACGTTTTAATCAGAAGCTGTGACGGTTATCTAAAACAGGAAGCTTGTGGCTTTCATATGTTTGAACAGGCTAACCCATTAGTTCTTGATTAAAGACTGGATGAAACGCTTATAGTCTTAAACTGAATAATTTTCGCACCAAATGCTTTGTGTTAAAATGCCTTCCAGGTCTCAGTTCCGGTCGTTTTCAATTCATCATTGGCAAATTAACCACGTTTAAAATACTTGTCTTTATGTAATCGTTATACTTAAACTTCACTTGTGAGAAAATGTAGTTAAACTTGGGTTACATCTTATTATAAATAGAGGTAGTTTAGAAACTATCCGTATTTGTATGTTTTTTAACCACCAGCATATATTTCACAATATTTTCAAAAATCCACACTGCAAAATTCCAAATGCACACATTACATTCAAAAGTCCTTCTGCATTCTCAGCAATATAGTTCTTTCAATTGCTGGTCGACCAAACTAGGTTTAAATAAAACTCAACGTTCGAGAACACTTAACTTAAATGTGGTCTCTCTCTCGAGTTAGCGCAGGTTGACTTGTGCCAACACTTTAACGTTTTAAGTAGGATTATGCTACTTGCTTAAAAGTTCCCAGCACACTAGATCTATACTGATGTGTGAGAACCTTTTCTAATGACGTAGGGTGACGTTTTAGTTGAGTATTCCAAATTGTTTTGGTGCCCTGTCATATTTTCGTAACTACAATTCCTAGTTTTAAACTCATATAAACCTAACCGGTAGCCTTTTTTGTTAAAGCTGTTTTCGAACACTATATACGGAAAAATCCTCAGAATGCAGAATCAGATGTACCACGAGTATCTTATTCGTTCCCTTAACTCGTTTAAACCGCTTTAACCTCATCAGTGGTATATGATATTTGTACTGCAGTGTTGCGGTTATGTTTCTGTTCAACCGAATCGTTTCAAATATCACAATTTCGTTTGAAAATGTCACCGAACATTCTATGAGGTCGTAACTGTTTCTAACTTTCCCTTACCGCGCTGGAATCGAACCTTCACCCCTAGGCTTTAGCGTGCTAATAAGTTACTTGAGTTTGATTAATTTTCCTACATTCAAAATGTTTAAAAGTTTTTAATTTTCTTGAATTTTTTTTTAATTTTAGGGGCGCGTTTTCAGACTACCGCAAATTCGCAACCTAATTTATAAAAACTATGTTTAAATATAAACAGGGTTTAGGTAACCCGCCCAAAACCGCAACCTGTTAGTTTCATTATTAACCTGTATTTAAGCAACCAATTCAACGTCATCAGTACCGTGTAAACCAAACCACGGCGCCGAATCTGTTTCAAATTAACTAAGCGGCGATTAAACCGAGGAATTTAAGCGACTGTCGCCAGGATAAATTCGCAGAACATGCAGTTAGATACGGATTCCCATGGGAACTGGTGCGAACCAGTTTTCAGCGATTCAAATCCAAAATATTTTAGGTTTAGCCACCACGCTTTTTAATTGATACTTTTCCACAATTCATAGCCGGTTTTGACGACTGTCGTTTTGCGGCCGATTCCCTTCTCTTCGTCGCTGTAATTAAGTTGATCATTGTTACTGTCTAACTGTAATGGCGTAGGCACAGCTAATGTATGTTATATGCACTTCTTGCGGGGCCAGTTGGTTTAGTTGATCCTATATTGCTTAACCCCCATGCCCACAATCAACAGTAAGGGAGGAACCTTTAGATAGCTGTTCACCACCCAACCATAAACCAACGCAAAGCCATTTTCCCTCCTTTTTCTTGAGTGACGATATATACCAGCACTTTATATTGAGTTTGGAAATTTAGCTTACATAAAAACAACAACAAATTTGGTCTAAACATTAAGATTCAATCTTTGGTGTATGAATTATTTTATTTGTACTTTATTTTTATGAACATTATTCTTCACCACTTTTTATCAGCGCAAGTAATATCGGCAGATTAATACAAAGTTGTTATTTTACATAGTGGCATCATACACCTCTTCCTACCTTATTATATGAAATAAAACTCATGGTAATTATTTTTTACAGTGGTCGAATGTACTGACGATGGAAGTTCGTTTAGAGATCAATTCCTTGGGTTGCCAGGCCTTCTACACGCCGCTAGCACCGATCCAATGTAAGTTAGTTTTATAAATGGGCACGTAAGTGTCACAATCAATTTATCGTCTTAAAAATTTTACGAAGCTGCGTAATTGTCTTTAGACCTTAGTTTATTTTTTTGAGCTGGGATTCGTCATAAACAGTAACTTGTTATCTCACAGTTCAAAAGTTCATTTAAAGTTGAAATATTCGTCATAATTTCATTAAAGTTTGTCTCGAAACAAATTTAAGCGAGGTTTAAACTTTTAATATTTACTTTCATTACCACGGACCGCCATGGACGGTTTAAGCTCGTGTAATCTACATTGGTTAGAACACAGCTTAAGCCAAGCCAGTAACCGCCTTGCCCGCATTTTGCCATGTTTCCGATGTACAATTTAATTACGGACACGTTTTTATCGTTTTGTTTGATATCTTTGTTCGTAAAGTGTCTACGCTTGTCACATAATGGTTAAATTGCACCTTCGTTTTTGTGGGCGGTTTAACTACAGTGTAAAAGAACTTTAATTTAAGCTTTGACGTCATTATGTGATTTATAATCCACACGTTTCAGTTTATTGGATAAAAAACGTGACGATTTGACAGTTAGTTCTAAAGGGCCGATAAATAACAATTTCTTTTGTGTTTAACTGCCTGAAATATTTGCTTATATGTTTAATTTAATCTAAATAGCAGAACACCCAGTAATTTCCGGGCAAAAGAGGATGTTTATTAGAGAAATTAAAAACTGTTGGGGTTTGCTCTCATGCATCGTTAACTACTCACCCCGGGTCATTAGTTACCTCACAACATGCGCTTGTTACGTCACATTAGGCGGTATTGTTGTTAGTTTAAACCTACACAAACGTGACTTTGCGGGTGGAACCGGATCCCAAAATATTGAAAAATTGTTTTTTTTTCGAACTCTGAGCAACCTTCAAGTAAATGAGGCGGGAATCTTAAATAACAAACAGAAAATTCTTCGCTGCAAAAACGCGCCGACCGCGGCTGCAGTGCTTGACAATGATTCTTTTGTGTAAACAGCTGTACCAGCATTGTTCTCTCATGTTTTGATTCAATCGAATCTTCTTTTGTTCCAGATCGAACGGAGTCGCGGAAGAGACGGAAGTAGACACGAGCGACGACGGTGAGTCGGCGAATTTCCTTTTTGAGTTCAAATAGTTAATTTCCTTCGTTTTAGACCTTGCTTTGACCGCGCTGAACTTATATTAGTGGGGTGTGGTCGCTCTAATTAGACTAATAGTGGTTAGGAATGATCGTAACTAATGTCTAATTAGTCCGACTCGCGTGTCACTTTACAAAACTATTAATTTTGCAAAATTTTGATACAGAATATTTCCGTGTTGCAAAAATCTCCCTGCTTCCTATAAAACGCGTCATAATTTAATAGTATTTGCACATATAAGATATAGTGACGTCTGAATTGCTACATAAATCAAAATTCCCGCTATTCAAGCCAACATATGCGGAACACAAAACTGAGAAACGCTTTTCCGGAAAATGACACAACGGAATTTTTATAAACGTTTCAAAAGCTCTTCAGAATCGTATATCATATTTGACCTTGTGTTCAGGTTACAAATATGCCATAAAACGCACGTTTAATTTATGTACGTATGCATATCTCTAGTAGACCGTGGATAATATAGTAGGGGGGAAATGGGACACCTTTTCATCCTATTTTCTTGTCCCACCTGGTAGTAAACAAAGAACATACTAAGAATGAAACCGTTACTTTATCACTACTCTCGTAGACTGTTGTTAATTGTTTAAACCACGATCTAGATATTCAAATGTTTTATGCTAAAGGTGTCCCGTCTTCCCCCACTGTACTATATAATTTTAGAAAATGCAAAAATATTTTAGTGGTTAGTGGTTTATGTCTATCATCGTAATCAAAGTAAAGACACGTCACAATAACCCAACATTATGACGTTATAATCCCCACTGGGCGGGAACGGGTCATGAGATTAACCAATCAGCACACTGGCTGTGTTTTTAAGTTGCTATAAGCAACGGCATAAACATAATATATATTTTATATATGATGTCTGTGGTAACTTATTTGGCAGAACTATGCAAATATTTTTGTTACGGTCAGGCGAGAAATTTAATCATAAATTTCAACATACGCTTAAAATAGAGGAAAGTTCACCGCAGAACCTGTATGTGAAAATAGTGCGATCTTTTCAAGTCAAACACGCCCATGTACATTATTCTATACATAATGCTAGGCGAGACAGATCAAAATCTGTGCAAACAGTAAATATGCATAAATCAAGTTCGTATTAACACCAGCTGACGGGTTGATCGTCAAAACAAGGCTTTGATTTATCTGTGTATGGAGATATTATCCTTAAGAAAATATCAATCAAACATATACCGCCACAGGGTTCTATTCGTCATGTCATTTGTTTGCCACATATAAGTATGACCAGGGTCATGGTTTATAGAATTTCTATAGTTTCTCAGTGTAAAATGACACAATCGTCTAATGAATGTTAAAATAACTTTTCTCAAACTTTTTGCTTCGAACTGCAAAATTTCGAACCAACATTTTAAATTCCAAACAAAACGCTCAAGTTTGAAATCGGCTTACGTCGTTCAGTTGACGTGGTCCCAGAAGTTTAAGATACTCGTCCCACAGACACCCCTTACCCCTACAGTCGGTGTCTTTGATCACCCTAGGAGTGAGCGCACCTGTAGGGGACTTGCACTTTTCGATAGATAACCCCCTTAAGCCCCATTTTCAGTCAGCACTACTCGTGCCCCTCCAACCCCATTAGTTGGTGTTGTCTTAGCGCATTGTGATGCGCCACTCACGTCACTATGAGCATTGACACGTCATTTACTTTGAATCGCTCCAATTCGTCCAGACGCGGTGACGTAGCGATTGTTGCAGAAGACCTACGTCACAATAACAGACAAACACACTTTTTTCGAGAACTATTCCTTTGTTTTTCCCGCCTTTTCCAATCACGTGGTTTTAAAATCGCAAAATGATTCGTCACCGCGTTATCGTGTTTGGCCGCCATTAATCGCGCTGCAAGAGCGTTGACGTCTTTCGCTTGTGATGTCACAATAGCGAGTGACGAAACACAGAACTTGTACATCAAGCTGAAGTTTAACGAAAAATCTAAAAAAATCTTAAATTTTAACTAAGACATGTTTATTCCTGTTCGATTTTTAAACTGTAGTAACCCAAATATGCTGCGTCTAATTGCAATCACCGATATTTTAAAATTTCGAACTTGACACAGCTTCTAAACTTTTTCGAAATTATGTATTTTTGGTGAAAGTTTCAAAGTTTAAGAAACCATGTTGCATTTACTAAATTATAAATCCTTAACGCTCATTGAAGTCATCAGAATAACTTTCTTATCTTGCAGAAATGGAGTCCTCACTTCGTATCGCTTCCCGCATGCGTAGTTTAAACGCTGTATCCGGTGATAATGTGAACTTCAAATGCAAAGTCGCTTCTGCATCTCAGACCAATCTTACATTCACTTGGTAAGTTTTAAAACAATCCCAGTTTGTTGGTTTTTGGTTCTAAACCCTGATTATTACTTAAGTATTTTAAAAACGTTAAAAATTCTCGTAGTAATAACAGTCGATAACCACTTTCTAAAACCAGCTGGTTGTCGGCGTTTTTTGGCATGCAGCAGGTTTTTTCGGCACCAACATCTGCGTAAGGTGCTGGGACAGTTAGTAAACTGTTTAGTCAAAATAAAGATAGTTGTATTAACAAACCACAATCTTCGTAACAGTTTTGTCGCTCGTTCATTATCCTGTTACACGCGCCTCGCGCATAATCGGATTAGATTAAATGTTTGCTTCAAATAACCATACCAAGTGACGTCATTTGATTGACAGCTGAACGCCAAACACTCACGGCAAGATTACATGTAGAAAAAGGACATTTTAACCCAATATATTTATCATATAACTATTCAATGGCCGCTAAACAAATGACTCATAGCGTAATGTTTACTTTAACGCGTATTGACAATTTAATGTATTGCCATTATGACTTCAAATTGACACGAAATCAATTGGAATCTACCAAGTCCATTTTTGTCCGTCGAAATCTTTGAAAATTAGATTCGAAATGATGCGCACATTCGTCATTCAGAATTAGGGAGTTCGGTATTGGTTTCTCGGCATTCTTACATTTCTAGATGCTCCTGTTGGGGGTGTTATTAGATAAATGGCCAACAATGACAGGTTAAAAGCCTTTGAAGGAGTTGCTTCGGCGTACTACACCATGGGTGGCGTTTCGTTTTGTTCATTAGATTGCATTATTTTGGTTAATGTGGCTACTGATCTAATTTGTTGAGAAGTTTTGTAATTTTTCATAAATGTCTAAAGAGCTTTAAAATATTACGTCATGGTTGAATTAATTTAGGGCGCTACGTCAGTCACGCTTGAATACGGATGTGTTTTGATGGTTAAAACCTTGAGTTTGTCGCATTATTGGAAGGAATTAAATTGGACCAAAATAGCAACAGTACGAAAGGTGTGTCTTGCTTAATAAAGTTCGGCCCTGTCGCGTTTTGGGCGGTATAGCGTGCGATTAAGCCCCCGGTATGCCCCGTTGTCAAGTATCTATCTCGGTCATGGCCGTCACGGGTTATCGGTAAAATGGGCACGTCAGTGTTACCTAAACCACATTGTTGTTTCTACGAATTATCCGATGATTGCTGTTATGATGCACCTTAAGTGCTAGCATCTTTGCAGTTAACAGATATACCTGTTATAAGTAGTTACCGCATCGGCAACTCAGCTCTCCTAATATGTATTAAAACTCGCACCTAATCCCACGTAGCCTGCCTGTCTGTACCGTCTGTACAAAACAGCCCCTAACATATAGTTATCATAATTTTTGTCTTAGACTGGATTCAAACGAATTTTTTTAACGCAACAGTTGTATAGAAGAAACAGAATACAACTCCTATCTTCAAAGTATTTGTTTCAGTTCAAAGTTCGCTATCAAGCCTCGTTAAGCTTCCATTAAGCACAGCAGGATACTTTTCGAAATTATCCTCGTTTCGCCATCATTTATTAAATATTCCCATGGGCATACGAACCCGGAAGCTTTGAGTTAAACTTCCCACAATCGAAATAACATTCAAAATTACAGTTGATTTAAAACTTGTATTTTGACTAACAGCTCCACCCTAAATCCCTACACGGTATCATTACGTAATGATAGCAATTTCGTGACTTCTCCACGTCATACGAAATAAATAACTATCATTGTTACGGAAAAGTTACATGGTGTTTATAGATCAAAGTGAACAAAATACACATTGTACTTCCTAATACCTAACCATTTAAGTTCATGCGAGTTTGTATAGCCTACCGATTACGATAAACAGTTACTTAACAACTCGTATTATTAAGGTACAAAGAAGACCTTCTCATTGACCCTGCTTATGACGAAAGAGTGAACATTGTTAAGCGCAAATGGGGTTCACGCATGCGCATTAAAGAGGTGTTTACATCGGATTCGGGACTATACAGATGTGAAGCATCAGACGGCATCAGTCGCGTACAAACTTCTGCACACTTAAAAGTATCCTTCCGTAAGTATATCTGATATATGATTTTATTTTTTAATCATGAGTTATATTTATTCCTTGGAAAAAAGTTGTATTGCGAGTTGCTTATACAGTTTTTTATTTGATATAAAGTATTTTAATATTTCTATTATTTTAATTCCTTGCATTTTAATATAAACACGAAAATTATCCAAAGTTTCATAAAAAATTGTTTTTTTCTGCAAATAACTTTTATTAAATTCCGCGATTGTCGCTTTTTCCGCTCGCACTCTTCGACACAGGGGTACTTGACAGAAGTGGTAACCCCTTGAGCCCCCTAACCGGATACAACAACCCCCCAATCTTTTATCGCGTGTCTCCCAATTGTAACCCCCTAACCCCCAACTCTCGACACCCAAGTGGGTAAAAAATCAAAACAGGGATAAATATAACACAGATCTAGAAATATAAACGTTCTTTGTTAGTTGCCTGCATTTAACCGCTAAAACAGCTTGATATTTGAGGCACCTTCAGTAAAATGGCTAAAAAGATATAGTCCAATGTTTTTGTCGGTTACGTATTTCGTGGCACTTGATTATTTCATTCTAAGATCTTTATAAAACCGTTAGCTTCTTTCATTTTTGCTACAAAGCGGGAATCCCACAAAAGTCAGGACTTCTAAATATAGCAAAGTTTCTCAGCTGTAGCCGTTAATTAAACGTAATTAAGAAACATTTTAAAATTTCCGGATTCAAACAAAAAGTACAAAACTTTGGTACAATAACTGGTGTTAAAATGAATCATCAATAATTACAACTTATTTTGTTCCAAATACGATTTATTCAATGAATATCCTACTATTGCAGCAAATTAGTGTCAAAATTTTCGCAACTAAATGTTAAGCCCATATTTATTTTTGAATCATAAAAATTTCAAGTAAAATATTTACGAAAAGTTCCCAAATACGTCAGTATGACGTTTTAGGACTATTTTCAAGAGTAAATTCTATTTTGTCGGTTTTCCCACAACGGGAGTTCTAAACGCAAGTATTCAATGGCGCCACGGTGAATTCAGTTGATCTTATACCAGCTTGATCTAATCCCACTCGCTTTTATTTTCAAAGTGGATTGACTTTTTAAAACCCTAGTATCGTATTTAGAACAAATACACTACCGGATTAAGGGCGACTACTTAATGCTAGAATAAGCTTTTAATATATTTCTATGTTTTTATCCGTTTAGGGAAACCACCGCCCCCTGGTAAAAACGAAAAGCCAAAAATGTGAGTAGACTGATTTGCACATGGAAAAATTTGCATATTTTGATATATACTTTGTTAATTTGTAAACGGACACGAGGAGTATGAAACAGAACACCCGTGTTACACCGACTGTATTCCAAGACAATAGGTACAATCTAACCATTTATTCAATTATTTTTTAGTGACTACTTCGCTGGTAAATGTGAAAAATACACGGGTGTTGCATGCGCTGAGTTCCTTAATGGTGTGGATATCTATGTTGAAGCATTCGTTCCTCAATCTCTTATGGAATCCCAAATAACAACTGCCCTCACACAAATATGTAAGTGATAATATACATATAATAATGTCAATATAGTTACTATTCTGCATGTATACAACGTCGAAAAGCGAGAAGACCATCTGTAACTAGTATTTAACCCAATAGATCTTTAACACCTACAAGCCCCAAAACAACCTTTTTCTTTACCTTTTTTTACAAACCATTGTTTTTCTCGCAAATTTCCCTCAAAATGTCAATCTCCGCACTGATACCACCGAACCACCCCTTTGTGTGCAATACAAGCTTTAGGTTAAAGGTTGAAGCTGAAAAATCAAACCAGTAACATCTGCTTTCCTTTGCGGAAACTGTAACAACATCTGCTCTTATAACCAATCATAAACGGGTTATATTACATGTGACTGACTTAAGTCTTAAAGTACACGTTCAAGTAATATGCAGCTCAACATTATGACATATGGCGAACATAACAATTGTGTTTGTGGTCGCAACAACACGATTTGTTTCCCCTCCATCCATGGTTGTTAGGCGCTCCCCGTATTTTGCCAGCGAGCATCCGGTTCCAAGCTTTGATCGTATCTGTTTTAATTAACTCCAACGATAGAGTGCAAGTCTTGTATCGTGGGGGGATCAATGTTGTTGCAACAACTTATGTTTGTATCGGGTCTATCTCGGCCTTCCATGCGGTCTATATTCTCAATACTAATCACCGCATTTTGACATGAGGTGCTGTAGATAAAGACACCAAACTGAGCCATGCTAAGTACCGTATCACGTGCGGAAATTTAGGTTTACTTTTGCGGCAAGAAAGTTTATTTAGAAGTTTAAAAATTGAGTCAACGAGCGCAATACATAGAGAATATAGGCATTTATAAAATTTGGGCATTTCATACCGTTCCAAGAAAAGACAATAAAACAATCAATCACACAAACGCGGTAACTCATGAACGACCATGTATAACAAAATACTTGTATTTTTTCCGACCACTTTAAAAAAAACATATCAATTTTTAAAATAAAAAAAACGGGACACGAAATTTATAGCGAACTAGTTTTACATGGATACAATTAAACATTTCTAATATTAATTTAATTACAGCGGACACCAGACACGTATCAGAGAAATGCCAGAAGTTTGCTGTTCCCGCGTTTTGTTATTTCGTGTTCCGTCCCTGCCACCATAACGCTACAGGGGACCTAGTAAAAGGAGACGGGTTATGCCAAGAAGATTGTAATACCCTCAAGCATGATATCTGCCATGAGGAATACGTACAACGCGCACAGCATCCGTTTATGAAGGTATAATAAAACTGGTATTATAATTGTTTATATAAATGCTAAATCGTGTCGTTTCAGCTAATAACTTTTTGTTTACGATTTTTTTGTTAAAACATAGACGTTGCCACTTTAATTGCTCTTATTCCATTTATCAAGTTCAAATGAAATATAGCTCAAAAAAACATTTCCATCGGCACTTAAAAAGAAGCACTCAAAGGTGGTATTACGTAAAACGAGAGTATTGGGGTTGTGAAAGTACCTAAATAAATTGTCGTTTCTTTTACTTAACCAATTTAAACTTTTCATCTCTAGCAACTATTCGACACTGCAAAATGCTCCATTCTGAAGTCTTCGCAGTCATCCGAATGCACAAGTGTCGGACTCCCACAAGCTAGTGAAGATGATTGCTACAATGACGATGGGTCAGAATACACGGGAAGAACGAACATCGCAGAAACTGGGGAACTGTGCAAGTCATGGCCGGCACACATGACCGACAAGGTGTGTGTCTGAATATATCCAACTATTGGGCACGTAATTGGGTTTATATCAATGGGTACTAATTTTTTTTTTGCACAATTTCTCCAAGCTTTCGAAGTAAAACGCATTTTTTTATTGTAATCTTTGTTAAATGATAAAGCTTTGAATGTTTTTTCATAACCTAACAAAATTTAAAGATAGATCGACTAGCGTTTTGTTAGCTGGACATACTTTATATGTTTCATCACAAACAGAAATTCGTTGGTGGAAATAACTTTTGTCGCAACCCCGGTCACGGGATGAGCCAACCCTGGTGTTTTGTTGACGAACAAAGAACTGAGAAAAAAGTTTGCAAAATCTCCAAATGCTGTAAGTAGTGATTAATTCTTGAAGTAGGTATTTTGCAGTAAGACATCAACACACATCTGAAATATGTCTTGTAACTGGTATAACTTTAGTACGAAATCAGTTAGTCGAAATAAACTTATAACTGAAAATGCTGTATGTGTTTAAAACTGTCGTTTTCCTGTCTTTTTATCGCGCATGTGCTTATCCTATATAATCATTACTCAAAAAATAAACTTAAACTCATTTGGATAATACATAATGTATACTCGTGTATTGTTTCAGCATCCACAAACATTTTGTTCATCGCCCTTCCGTGTGGGTGTGCGTTAATCGTCATCGTTGCTATTAGCCTGTACTGCATTTGCTGCCGAAGAAAACCATCCAATCAGAGCACACCATCTCAGTCTAAAGTTCCGCTACTGTCCAATCAGGTTAGTAGTAAACGTGTGGCTCAAGTTTGAAAAAAGCGACAACTTTGACACGAGTGTGTTTTGTCGTAGGACCTCACCCACATAGAATAGCCATATTTTGTTTTATAACGACCCGCTTTCTCTCATCATAAGCTTTGGTCTCCATTTTCGTCCCTTTTCTCTGATGTTTTAATTTCCATCACGACCCCCATTCACTTTCATTACACCGTGCCGTCTGCCATGTGTTGAAACCAAGGCTTTACCAGTTCCTGTGCAAATAATACGTATCCAGTTTATCAAAAGAAAAGCTACCGAACATTTTATTGTGTTATTTCAAAAAACACGTCGAAAGCGTCTAAGGGTTTTGGCTTTCCGAATATTCTAATCAAGATATAACAATAAAAGAACTGGTATTAACAAAACGACGTTCGTTACACTTCATAAATGGTTAATAAATATTCATTGAAAACTATCAGTTGAACGACATGGACTTAAAACGGCATGTTTTCGTATATGCCAATTCCCCATACATATTTACAAGTAAATACTTGCGTAATAACCGAAAATCCCATTCCAACCCACGCATTATACAGCTTTAATAACCTCGTGTTCCCACCCACAGATTAAAGTTCACCAAGTCCAATCTTCTTCCATTCGTTTCGAAACAAACATCGGTCACGGTTTATTTGGCCCTGTGTTCAAAGCCCGTCTCACCAACGAAGCAAATTTCGCGAACGGATATCCGGTAAGTGTGACGTAACAAACGCCCAAGACGTTCCGAGAACTTCAAATAGTTAGGAAGCAGCTTTATTACGTCACAGTTACATCAAAGTAGTTTTTGTTGCGAAACCGAACCAGTTGTTAACACAGGCAGTGACCATTACACTTAAGTCCAATATAATTAGGGGATTCTTAGCCCAATTCGCTGGCCTTTTACCCTTAAATGAACATAGTAGGAACAGATTGAAGGCAACTCTTACTTGTTTAGAAATTGGTTCTCAAAACATGTCAATCAAATCCAAGCTGCTATTTATTCAGTAATCGAAAACTCGCTTGCAGTTCGGCTTTACTTCGAAAGCACAAGGACTGTCCTAATCCCCCAAAATTTCCGTCAACGGTAACTTGTTATAGTTTTGTTCTCGGGTTACTGACGGTCATAAGTTCACGGATTATTCTATCGCTAACAACAACAACACAATTTCGTTTTTTACCCAGCAGAATGATGGATGGTTTGGGTTAGCTAATTGTCTTATTACCTCCGGTATTTTGCGGGTTTTTGGACTCTAACTTCGTTTTAAAACTTCGCCCCTTTCGATCGCTTTATGCTTTGAGAATGTTAATCAGAACAGAAAACTCCGACCGCTCGTTAAGTGTTGAGAGTGTACACAAAATTGCGTTAATAGAAGTTCGTTTTGTGTGGCAAGTTTCTCCGACCTGTGCTTAAAAGTTATTTTAATTACTCTGAAGTATAAAACACAATGACGTAGTCAAGGCGAAGTCTTTGGCTTTAATTCGTTAAAAGCTTTTACTTTACAACATTGACGAAAAATCTTGAGAAAAAAACTTATTTTAAGTTAAAAGCCACTCAGTCAAAATCACTAGTACTGGAAAATTTCCAAGCCAGCTTCGTAGAATGATATACTGTAACTCCCTAACCCCTGTCGTCCCTTAAAAGGATGTGCACGCTCGCCGATGTTTTAACTACTATAAACATATAAACATTGCGTTGTTACAGTAGGTTAAGGTAACATACTGGTTCATGGTTCAATCTATACATTATGTGCCAACGAAACTCGTGTTTTACTCCATAGTACTATACAATCAAAATCGTTTATATTTTCCCTTACGAAAGAAAATACATATTAATGCCAAATTACAATTACACAGACTTAACAGAAAGTTACAGGCCACAAACACGCGTTAGATAAAAATATATGTATAGTCTACTTTTCGATAAAAATCTTATCAACTTATAAAATCACCGTTACACCGACTTCGAAAAGAATTTTCTCAAAAACAAAACCTTAATTGTAATTTTAACTCATTTGAATTCGATCCTTTGCGAATATTAAACTTCGAATCACGGAAACCAAGAATACAGGGTATGTCTTATCAGATAAGAGACACCCGCATGTCCACAACCCGTGCCTATCTCCGACATCGTTGTATTAGATCGGATAACATCTAAGACAGTCTCCGTGTATTGTTTGTATCGGTAGATAAAATAGCTGGCTTCTCGTAGACTCGCTCTACTTCATATTTAGCTCATTAACACTGTTTCTTTATTATTTAACAAACCTTATCGTAAATATTTAAAATTCTAAGATATTAAAAGTATATTAGGTTATCTTTCGGATTTTAAGTTAATTAAAGTAATATTCGTTTTGGGTTGTTTTTGGACCGATTTAAAGCATAAGAATTCGCAATATTACCAAGCGCGCATGGCAGGGCAACTCAGATTTATCATATAAGTGTTTTGTTTTAAAGGCACATTTAACCTTGAAAGTTAAAGTCTGAATAATTTTGTATTTAATAAATTAATCAACCAATTAACTTTCAGGTTGCAATCAAATCCCTGCAGGAAAACTACACGCAATCTCACTTGGAAGTTTTCAACAAAGAACTGGAATTGTTCTCAGCTATTGATCATCAAAATGTCGCTTGCTTGAAGGTAAAAAAAAATTTAACAACACTTAAAAACGTAGAAAATTCCTAAACCATATATTTTATTCTACACAGATGTGTTGTATAACCACACGTATATAAATTTAGCTTTATATAGCGGGTTCTTCAGTTTGGCACACACGTAACTTTTTCCATATTTGCGAAAGCGACAGGCTTCACTATTTGGTGTTGTCTATAGGGGTAGCACCCTGGGTGTTGGGGTGAGTGGCCAACTCTAGCCTAAATCCCAGGTCCCAGATGTGCCTTACCGTATGTAGGACTTCACCCATAGAGAACAGAACAATACAAATATATACAAAAGAACGTTTCTATACATTCACAAACACCTGCAGTGCCACAAAGTTAGACCTTTTGTCCAAAGGTTTCTCTTTGTTTGTGTTGACTTAACTTGCGTATTGCCTTTTCGCGGTCACGATTCTTAAATTTTTCACACAGTCGTTGGCCAATTCGACTCAGTAAATTATAAACAGTTTCGCGACGTGTCAGCGTATCTGAGCTTGTTATGTCATAATAACACGACGTAATTCTCGTGTTACGACAAAAAGTTTATAAGATGTTTATGTTTGTTTACACCCACGTCATAATACAGATTCACAGTTATACTATGACACGATAATCCGTACTATGCGGTTTATAAGCAAACGGCTGAATAAGTAGTTTTGAACTAAATCACTAAGACTAACCTAACCACAAGTTAAACCGCAATTGTAACCAAGTATTAAACTACTGCTTCGGATAATCCGCTTAACTTATCTCTGCTTATATGGTCGGGGCAACACAGCATTAATCGCTACCATATTCGTCGAAATTATCGCATTTCCACATTTTCCCTTCAAACTTGTTTCCCGTATAAATGCTAATAGAAATGTAATTCACATCATAAATATTTATGTTTAAAGTAATTTAGTAACTTGCAAAAGGCCTCGCTTTTGTATTGATTTGTATCATTACATTTTCCCCGCTGTGACGTCACCAGCATGACGTCACAGCACGGATCGTGTAACGCAATCCCTTTGTTAATGAACCTATATGACCTTGTGGTTTAGTTTGAATCTTTTTGTGTGTTTGTAGGCGGTAGCGATGCACCCGAAATGTTTAGTGTTCGAACACAGCGACCTGCCGACTCTGCAAGATCAACTCACGATGCAGTCACCCGCGAATGACGTCACCAAGCCACCGATCGATAACAATGCGAGTCACGCGAACTTCGTCGGCATGGCAGCTCAAGTAAGTAACTCTAAACGCAGGTGGACATATATAGCAGGCACCTGTACTGTACAAGCAGTGCCTTGTTTGAATGAAGACCCCACATCGACAAATACACAATCGTCCCACTTAGTGTACAGCAGCTTCGACGCTAATCTGTGCATGGCGTATAACAACTATGACGTAACAATCTACTTTACCCCACAGGTCGCTGCGGGCATGGAATACCTCAGCAGTAAAAACTTTGTACACCGAGATATCGCGTCAAGAAACATTCTAATGTTCAATGATGGAACTTTGAAGATATGTAACCTTGGTATTATCATGGAGTCGAATGCATCAAGTTATTACACACCACCACAGAGTCACCATATGTTTCCAATCAGGTAAGTTGCTTTATTGTTACGTGGTATACATCATGCTCGCTATCAAGGTAAAGCATGCTTTTTCTTAGACACCCGACACTTGGTGTATTCGTCATATTCATACACCCTACGTTCACTATCGAGTTATAAAATGCCTGTCTTCGTATACATGGACAGAAAAATAGATGTTAAAACTTATACATTAACAGATGGATGGCCCCGGAATCTATTCACAGTTGGCAGTTTTCTGACAAGTCTGCAGTTTGGTCGTTTGGAGTTCTTCTGTGGGAAATTTTCAGCTATGGATTGCAACCTTACTGTGGATACAGCAACCATGAGGTAAGTTCTATTGAAATTTATCTTCGTACATTCTAAACTAGCGGCAATCATGGCCGAAATTCCATGGCGTGCCATGCTGCAGGACTTTACCCATGCAGAGTAGAATAGATTATAAACTTTAATCTCATGCAGGTGTTGGATATGATCAGTCGTCGACAGTTGCTTACATGTCCTGACCAGTGTCCAGCCAAAGTATATTCACTCATGCATGAATGTTGGTGTGCACAACCAAACCAAAGACCATCCTTTACCGTAAGTATTCTTTCTATACAAATGTCCTTTAAAAATGACACAGTTATCGCCATCAAATGCATCAAATACAATCGGTTTAATAAATACTGCTATTTTAACCCCCCCCCCATATTTAAACATTTTCATTCATATCTTAGGAAATCCTGATGAAACTGAACGGTTGGAAAACACCCCAGGTCGATTTGCCGATAAAGAACGTTCAAATGATTTCTAGGTAAGATGACGTAATAAACTAGTGATGTCATACGGATAATAATTCCTACATAAAGTCCATACTAAAAAATAAAAACTATTTTCATTTCTTGTTATGAGTTTCACTAAATGACTTTCACCAAACTTCACTGCTTTGATAGTGTGACGTCATTAATTTTACTAAACTGCGTCATTATTTTGTCAGTGTGACGTCACCATCCCCACCACCTGAGTACACAACCCTTCCCACCGGAACAAACGCTCCCTGGAAGAGTCATCCCGTCTCTTCATCTGAGAGATCTTATCCATCATCCAGTGATCGACGTTTCAACCCCAGTGACGTCAGCAGTCGTGCGTCATCAAGGGACGAGTACCACCCGGTACATCCCCAACATCGATACTACCCCATTGACGTCATTTCGGGTTCGACTGACGTCACAAACGTTCCTGAGTCTTATGACGCGGTGCTTCCCCAGGAACACAGAGATTTCGAGACATATGACGTCGTCGCTCGTCGCGATGCAAACCAGACCACGTGATCGCTTTTCACTGACACCTAGCGGTTGTATATTCGTCAGAAGTTCATATATAGCGAAGATTCGAGAACTCGCAAAGAACAATGGACAACAACGCCAATTGTTTCTAATGATAAGAAACGCTATTTCATTATTATATCCATCGTCGTATCTCGAGGTACAAACCTACTGCCCGCCCCCGCCATACAAATCCTATCTCTTTCTCATATTTTCTTCACCTTCTTATTTATCACCTTATCCTCGTTTGGTGCGTTATGTACAAAGGGGCTGCTGTAGTGTATTAAGGTGTCTGCCTTCTCTATCTAAGCGTCGATGATGTTTTGTTGTATTCGTGTAGCATGTCTTGTTCGTATATAAAGTAGCCCAACAAATTTTGAGTCGATGATGTTTTTAGACTTTAAAGCCTGCAATGTTATTTTATAATACATCAGGGTCATATGGGATGTATGTACTTGACAATTACCCGCTGGTACTGGATTCGAACCTTAGTGTTTATAACTCTTATAATTACGCGTCTTTACATTTGCGTTATAATTGCAAAACACGCGGAGTAACAACTATAATTGAAAACCACCTAACTGTATGAGGTTTATAATTGTTCAAATTGCATACACTGCATATTTCCTCCTCTTCCCAAAGTGAGTATACTCTAACGTTGTATAAAGTGGCAAAGACCGCCCAAGTTGGTGCCGCACGCTTCCAGCCATCAGCATTGCATTGAAATTCCGGGCCAAAATTTTATTGCCTCATTAACTGAACCTGTCGTCGTGTGCCTGGTGACGTCATTAAGTGGAAAACACACGAGTGAGGTGCCAAGCGTGGATAGGTGTGAGAATAAAGATTAGTTGAAAGACGAGAATTAATTATTACCGACTCAAACTTGCGTTAAAGTTTGTATGCTTGCCGTTACCAAGTCTGACAGAGAAATACAGGGTGTATAATGTTATGTGTATAAAGGTATAATTTTGGTTTATGTATTTGAGGGTATTGGTTGAACTTAAATTGAAGTTTAGAGCAGTTTCAATCCGCTGCGTTTAGCAAGTCAGAGAGACTGTTAGTAGCAAAGAGGCTTGCTGTTAATAACTGTGATATGTTTTGTGCTATAATTAATTAGGTGGCCTAAGTTTTGTTGTATACATGTATTGAGAATGAGCATTAGCACTTCGAGTATAGGTCATGTGTATATGGGGACGTTTACGTTATAAACACATAATGTGGTACAGTGTATATATAAGAGGACAGCCTTGTCTGAAAGAAGACATTCGGCAGTGCGCATAAGGTGTGAATTCGTCGTATATCATGTGTAACAGGATATACACGTGTAACTTGTACCAAAGTAAACAGACAACCAATATTAGGTGACTAGTTTGTATTTACAACGGCGCCATAGTGGGAGTCTTTAAGTTGTTCTTTCCTGTATAATGTTTCTATGGCCCGCGTGGAATTGACGGGTTTAGTTTCGGCTGTTTGGGAAATCTCACCGAATACACAAGAATGTTTCGCGTAGGGGTTTCGCTTCTGTTTAGCAAAGCTGATATGAGTAACATAAGTCGTGATCTAAATAGACAGTGCGGAATAAGTTCGTGAAAACAATCACAACAACGATTTCTGATGCGAACGACAGATTTTTTTAGACTGGGTATTTTTGGCTTATATTGTTTCAACGGGCAGGAAAGGCAATGCTTGAACTTGACATCGGGCTCATGACCTTTTACAAGGTAACACACAAGTGTTTCCGAGTGAAAAATTTCACTGGGGCAACACTGGAAAAAAGTTTGGCACAGCTGTAAAAATTTTAGTTAAATCGAAAATATTTTAACCGTGCAACCTCGATACCAATGACAAGTAGTGACGTGTCAAATGACAGAACAACCTATTCTCCATAACCGCAAGTTCATCGTAAGGTCTTGTGGGTACAGACCACCCGTACCCTCACCCAAAGAACCCAGGCACGCAACCAATGTCACTAAACTCGTAAACAGGACACGTGAAATATTTTAAGCAGGAGACGCCGCGAATATTTTACGAAATTTTGAAACTTTTGCCCTGGTTTGTGACAAAAAAAAGGGGAGGGGGGAATTATACTAAACGACGTGTATTTGGGAAAATACTTCGCGTAAACTGATATGCTTTAGCGTTCGTAACGTTTTGATCTTCTATAATTCACGCTTCGGTTGTAAGACATAGTTTATAGCGTCGTAAATATGTTCATTGTATTGTTGTGGGCGGGATTGAATTTTTTTAACAGGTCGTAAAATTTGGCATCAAAAGTATTATATTGTCTATCTCGAGATGGCACGCTTATGTATTTTGCATGTACGACAGGTTAAACCTGAATTATATACTGATTAAATTGAAATGTTCATGAAACAACTACCATTCACGATTTTTTTACTTGTCACCAACTGTTAGGTACGTATAAAGATAAATAGACAAGACAAATGGAAACAATTACAAGTACGTATTAATAGCATCGAAATAGTCGATGCTATTTATTTCCAGCTGCATTTTGGCAGCTTTTACGTCACTAACTCTACTATGACGTCACGCTAACTTAAGTTTACGTTTCCGCAGCGAAAACTTTCGCTTTGATGCCGCATCACGCAAGGCTAATCACGCATAACGCAGTGCCGGGTTTTGAGTTAGCAGTACAGCCTGCCAGGCACGTTTGCCTCCAACACCGCCACACCTGCATTGAGTAGAGAATGCTTGAAGCACATCTTAAGCGCTTTTGACATAATAACCCCCTTTCGTGACAAAAAAATGCATTTTATCTCTAGTTTTTTTGTATAGTAGTGTAGGGTAAGGTGGGACACCTTTAGCACATAGTATCAAAATTCTGACCGTGATTTTAACAATTAACAACAGTCTATGGGAGTCGTGGGGATACGGTTTTATCATTCTTTGAATGTTTTTTGTTTAGTACAAAACGAAACGAAAAATAGAATGAAAAGGTGTCCCATCTTCCTCCACCTTATTATATATATATATATATAATATATTTGTCGGAGATTTTTGTCAAAGACCTGGGTTTGTGCCTCATTTGGCTCAATACCCCTGCTTTTGTATATTGGTCTTTTGCAGGAAGTTGGCCAAATTGTTGTTTTTTCAGGTACCCTGGCTAATCGCACCACAGTCCCTCACCTATGTATAATAGCTAAGTCTTATCGTGTTTGTATTTGGTATAATTCCCCATTGGAACACACAGGTAGAATAATACATTAGAATATCTTTGATTAAACTAGCAAGATAGGCACCTAATTTCCTATGTTAGTACAACTGGTTTTAGAAAATTATAAAAATTTCCTGCTATAATCGGTTAGAGCAAGGAACGGTGATTATAAACTTGAGCCAAATTCGCTAAAAGCAAATTGGACGTCGCCTTATCGTTGAACTAAGTCTTGGCAGAGGCCTGTATTGTGTATGGTCACCCTGGTACAATAGATCCGAACCAATGTGTGTTGACTTTGCAGCGCGTCTAATCGCCAATAGCGATAACGTAATGAGATCCGACTGCGGCTCTAATTAGCGCGGACACGGGCGAGAGACATTGCCTTTTTCCTACATTTCGTGCCCCACTCCGTAAAAGCGTTTGCGCTTTTCTATCACTATACAGTCAAATAAGTGAAACGTGAGCGCGGTTGCTTGTTATGACTTTCTGCTTATAATTACTACTTTAATGATTTCGAAATTAGCTCCTTTGCCAGGAGAAGCAAGATAATTGCGTGAGATTTAAGTGTACGTCTGGTTTCCAGTATTACACGTATATATCCTATCTTGCAGAATATTTTAAGGAAGTATTTTAAAGTACAAGTGTTCGGACAAGACAGAAAGTATCAAAAATCAAAGTGTTGCGGATATTGACGGAAATGAAAAGACACCATCTGTTATGGAGTCTTCTTGCTATACTGTCCCATGCAGGTAAGCCTATTATACGATGGGATGTGGTTATAAAGTGGATAAAGTAAAACGTAAAGGGATTTTGTTTTAGGACATGTCGTGTTTTGATGCAATTAGCCGCCAAATTGGCTTAGACTGTTGTTTTGATTGAAATGTATTCGATCCTGTAGAGATTTTACGAAAATAACAAATCAATATTAAAATCCCGGGGCCGCACCCTAGAAAATAAGATTTGTGGTTTGGATTGAAAGTTAGTGTAATTACGTTTTGATAAACGCGTCTCATGTTAATGCATTAAGTATATGGCGTTTCAAGTTGCCTGTTTAGCTTGTACTAGCACTTGAGGACTGGAATTTATGGTGTCTATCGTCACGCATTGATCAAAAAGTACCGGTAGTGTTGGGCGCAGTTGGTTTGGAAATTGGGCGTAAAACGAACTCTTTATGTTTGTAATAGGAATCATTGTAAACCACACAATACGCATTGTGTGTAATATTTCCATATCCGCGCCACGAAGCCTCTTTCTGTGATCCGATTTAAACAGAAGTCGTACCGCGTGTTCGACCCTAATCCAGCGACCTCTAATCTAGAATCTGCTCATTGTTTATCCCAGCACCGTCTCTTATGACGTAACAATCACGTTGCAGGTGCTAGTCGAGATGGAGACGCACTTGTTTACATCACAATAGCGCGTATTGCGTCGTCATAAGTGGTAAGACCGATTCGCGGCGCCAAACAGCCAAACACCTTACAATAAATTTAATTTAGAACTTTCTTCCGTTCGGATGTTTATTATTACGCACCAATTAAAACAAAACATATTTATTACGTAATAATTTCACAACACGGCCTTTCAACAAAGGGAAACCCCCTCATTAAGCCGTAAACTTGTACGTGGCAAGGTTCGATCTTTTGTCAAAGGTTTGATTACTTGATACCAGATACAGGGGCCACTAATACGTTTCCGTTGCTGATAGCGTTAAACTGGCCAGCAGGATGGTCACTAATTCTCTGACCAGCCGGCTTCAAACGCCCACTGCTAGCACGTTTCAAGTTACTTAGGCTTGACTGTGATCAAAGCATGCCATGGGGTTGCTGGGGCTTCAGATGTCCGAGAGATCCCTCTTAAAGCTAATAGAGGGTTAAGTAGGGGGTGGTGGGGTAAATTCACCGCACACACAAACACCCCACACCCGTATAAGTATAAAGCACCGAGCATTACAATGTTATGTGTTAGGTCTGCACCATTACCCACACTCCCATCTTAATCGTGTTTACGAATTCCGGTAATTTTCGCCAAATTTTCGGGTTAAAATAGTTTGCCACGCATATGCTTCATGTTTGTTGCGCACACAATATGCATTGTTTCGCCATAAGCGAAGACAATGCTTAGCGCTTCACACATAATCCATGGAAACCAATGCATACGTCATAGTGTATTTACAATTACACGGTCAGATGATTTTGGGTTTCGCGCGTTTAACGTCCAAATTTGACCGGAAGTTTCCTTGTTGATCTTAGAGGTCAAGAGAAGCGCGGTTGTGACGACACAATGCAAGTGTTTATTTGTTTCCCGCCATTATCACGTAACAAACAGAGACAGATGGCTTGTAGTGTTACGTTGCACGAGAACGCGATTCGCAGTGAAACGCCGAGATAAGACTGGGAAGTGGTCGCTTTTACCAAGTCCATGCTTTCCAGGGCAACCAATTTGTGTCACTCAAATCTTAGAAGCACGTTTACACAGTTTACAAAACATAGGTTTTTAAACCGGGTTTGACAAATGGCTACTTTTACCCCACATTTATCATTATGTTGTAGTTTATTGTGTTCGACAAACACTTGGGAATTGATAAACGTTTCGGGTGAAACGAACCACTGATGCAGCAGTTGTTAAGCTTACTTTAGCAGAAAAGCCTTTCTATTCCTTGCAAATAATCAGTAAACTTTTCCAAGGAAATTAAATTTCGTCTCATTAACAAAAGTTCACCACTGTGACACATAATCTATGTTTGTTTTGTCCACAATATCCATTGTTCTAATCCGATTCATGCGTCATAAACGTGTCTGTGTTAGATAATTAAATCTTCTCCAAGCGCGAACTGCGCTAATTAGCGTTGCAGAGAAGCGTATCTCCTTCGAAACTCGCTCTTGGGTCAAGTAATTGTTTAAAATCTGTCAAAAACTGTGTGTCTGTTACTGATTTTCTGCATGAAAGTTGTCAATGCACCGAAGAAGTCAGGCGCCTATGCAGCATTATTGACTGTGTATGTTATTTAGAGGCATGAATTATTTGCAACAGAAAATACCAGGTTTGCTTTGGCCAAAATAATTACTGGATAACAGTCATGGAATACTGTCTGTTCCCTATTTGGTACATGCTTCGCCCACTATACGATATGCACAGCTAGTATATGGCGCTCGTAAATCGGGTAGTGCTGCAGAATTTGCACAATTGGCAGCACTGTGATTCTAACCAAAGCACAGTGCACGAAATCGAGTAATCCGATTCGTATTTGCCACCCAATAGCTTATACAACCGCATGACTCGAACCCTTGGTTAGCAGCGTCAAGGCCCACAGGCGTCTTATAAATTCGCCACATCGAGTTTGCAACCTAAGAGTTGGTTTATTTTGGAAACAGAAACGATATCAAGTTTTGAGTATATATATGACTCCGTAACGCCTAAAGCACCCTATGTTCGTTACGGTTTGTAATTCGTAAACGGTTTGAAAAGTTTAAATGATAATAATACGCCAGGTAAAGTACATTTCCACGTATTACACTGAAGGTTATGATCGGTTAAATTCTGGTTGTATTATCTATATATTACTATTGAAGTTACTGTTATTACTATTGAAGGAATTGAAAAGTGAGCACCCAATATCCGTTCACTTCAATTACAGTGTCGGGTTACATTCTAATTTGGCCGATTTACTGAAAAGGTGGCAATTCAATATTTTGAGACCAGTTTTTTAGGAACCATTTCACGTTTAATCTGTGCATTTGATAAATATTTTGACGATCGCACATTTTTGGCGAGTTTATACCAATAATATTCACTGACCAATGCCTAGGGGCTTGACTTTATCTGGACCATGACAACAACACATCGCGCGTGTTTGTATATAGTTTGCACAGGCATACTGACTTCCCTTAGCTTCGTTCTCGGGTCCAATCCCCGACTAATACAATAAATGCAACCGCTCGTAGCGAACTAATACCAGATTAGACTATTTTCACTGCGTCCCAGTAGAGGATGCATTATGTGTGTTCAGCAGACATAGGGACACTCCTAAGCGCGCCCTCGTTTCTATTGGCGTCGATTTAATCCAAGCTTGACCGATATTTCCTCTGTTGATCTCACGCCGACAACAACGACCATAAGTGACTTGAATGAATGCAATGAAAAGACTCATTGAATCGATTAGATTAACATTAGAAACAAGGCTTCTTTTTCAGAATAATACATTACATGAAATGCTTTGAAATACGCAGCGATGATGGCCCGATTAAGTTTTTCGGTAAACTATAATTTAAACTTGGGCTATTTACTGAAATATGAGTTAGATGTCACCGTAAAGTACATATAGATTTTTGTAGCGCAAATAATTGGCGCCTTTGGCTTTAGCCCGTTGTGTCAACCCTTTAGTAATGTAGTGCCATGCTTAAAAGATTCACAAAGTTGAAAGGAAGCGAAATGGTTGAGTATAAGGTGTTGACTGGCAAGCAAACCGTCCTCGCTTAAGATTGGAACTTACCGCTAACATTTACTACTTTTGCTGGTCCAATAATACCCAGGAATTCCCATCATGTCACGCTATGGCGTCTCTCACACTGCTGGTACAGTTAATACAAGTTGTTGGGGAATAGTTACTAAATATTTAATGATTTATACGCGGCATATCGTTGCCTCTCTGGTGAACTTTACACGGTTCGTGGTTTTGCAAATCCTTAAATTGCCATCCGTTTTTGCCTGGCTTAACTTCATTCATCGTAGCTAAAACTGCGCACACACTGAAAAGAAAATGCGCGAGTATGAATGAAAATATCGGATTATAATGTAAATACATAGTACAGGTCCGTGCACAAACGCTGTAGTTCCCAAAGTTTTACATATTTTTACACACATAAATACTGCATGAGTTTTATTCGTCTCTGGTTAATTTTTGGTTAATATTAACTAAAATACAGCAATTAATGGCAAACTGTTTTGCTATTTTATTAACTTAGAACAAAGCTTAACAAAAGTCAATAACCTTCACACTTGGTGTAAGGTCGCGTTTGAGACAAGATTTATTTAAAAGTGTGAACAAATTTACGACCTCGGTCTGAATCTATGAATACGACTTCGTTCCCACACGTCAGATGTCCCCGATTAATGTTGTGTATTTAAGTGAGTATCTTTGCTCAGGAAAATCTAGCCGTACCGCAGTAGGTACCAGCTTTAGAAAGCATATTAATCAAAGAAACCCAAGCGCGGCTTGCGTCATTTATTAGTATAATGTCCCGGGCAAACAATAAGACCATGTTTCGGTTGTAGTTTTATACGCATTGATGGTAACGTTTCCGTAGTAATGGAAAAACACACCCTGATTCCTTATGTACTTTACGTATATGTTTTCACAGCAGATCTTTCAAAAAAATTTCATGTAATTTCATTTTTTCAGGCATTCTTATTTTTGCTACGGGCCCTACGTCATCATCTGACGTCACTCCAACAGACACGAGGTAGGAAACAATTAACAAATGCCATTATAATAAAAACAATTATTTTTCGTATCCCGCGGGGAACCCATAAGATGTTTACTTATATGACGTAATAATTAGAACGCTTTACGTGCCTCGATGACGCCACAATTACGTTTTCTGATGGTATCTCATCGCCCATCGGTGTCGTTAATTAATCAATTAACGAAATTTACCTTAATTGTGTATCGTGGTTCATTGTTTGGTAACGACGCCAATTGTTTATCATTTGTTTGGTAACGACCTAAATTGTTTATGGCAAAAATAGTTATAGTGACGTTTTAACACTTGGCAAATTTTTAAAAAAAGTTTAATAAACTTTGTTGTTTTTCAGTAATGACGAAACAGGAAACCAAGATGGCGGCGACACGGGTGAGTGATTTTGAGTGCATCACGTGACAGCAGACGGCTATACGATTAATATTCACCCTGGCCAGTTGTTTAAACAAAGTTATCGTTGATGGACATAGAGTTCGGGTTTTCGCTTTAATTGAACCCGCAGATGGTTTGTTAGACCCCTGTAACACCAACCAAATGGCACATATCGGGTCGCATAGACCGAAATCGATAATGGTGTAAATGTTTCTGATAAGAGAATAGCAGTTATATTCTCTTTGTGCTGCTGTCGTATTGATAAAACGTTTGACCCTATACAAACATAAGAACCTTTTGGGGGCATATACGCTCATAGCTTCAATAGCCAATAACAAAGGAGGTTTAGAATATTATGAGAGCAGCTTTGCTGGTACTTGAATAGACCAAAAGAGCGCGCTGTCTTATTCTATTATATTAGCAATTCTTAGTCATAGTTACCTGCGTAACGTCTTGGTGTGGGAGTTTTACATTAAGAATGCTTGACCAACATTTCCGCCGCCTTGGAGTAGGGTTCCGTATCAAAACAGTGTCTCGTATCCATTGTGAGTCCCCTAACGTTCAGCTCTCGTAAATATTTTAGCGACAAGGACACCCACATTTTGTGGTACAACGATAACACTCGACTCGTTAAACCGTATTGTAAATTTACTCCCACGTGCAATCAAAACATTTGAAATAACGATATTATATTATTCGTAAACTACCGCTATTATCTGACAACAATCCATCAAGTTTTGTTACGAAATAATGAAATATGTGACGTACAATTACAAAGTTTACATATAAACCAATCAGTTTAACTAGTGTAGTCATTACACAAAAAGGCGCAATGCGATTATGCATGTTTAACAAACGTTCATAACATGCAGTGCTCAAACAGCTACGTTGAAAATACCGTCCCTAAAGTTATTGTACCCTTGATACTGTTTCAAAACTTTGTGTCGTTGACACAAGCCCTTTATTAAAGATCTAATCATTCGATTTTATGTTTGCAGAAGAACGAGACCCTTTCCTCCGTATTATTGGGAAGATGAATGACTTGAAGTTGGTGTCTGACGGTGAAGCAAAGTTCCGTTGTCGAGTGGACGCATGGCCTAATGATAATATCAAGTACACATGGTTAGTAATTAATTCTGGTTTATAGTGGTGTTCTATTTTACTTTTGTAGCTGTATATGTAAACTGAATTAGTCAATGAGACATGGTTAAGTAGGTAGGCTACACAATTTAGGCTCAGGGTTAGAAGAGTTGCTGTTGTGCTTCCAATTGATAGAGTAACAATTATAAGATCAAAAGTATTAAGTTCTTTTTGTTTGCTTCTATTAATAACTCATTTTACTCACCGTTTATATGTTTGGTATTACATTGCCTTAAGCATGACATTCTTGCCAACACAAGCCAAAGAAAAACACCTGAGTCTACTTAAGTAGCTTTTAAGTAAAATAATTACCACCAAGCCTATAAATCTGAAACCATTAAAATCCTGTCTTTAATTTCTATGTTGCGTAAACTCTACATTCCCTACCAACTAATAGCAGGGTGAACAGGCACCCATACCTTTTCTGTAGTTACAGCCTAATTACACGGAAACAGTCTTTTCCTTCCTACCATTCACTAAGTCACGTTTGAGATAATTACATGGTAATATTCTTTGTTGTGGTCAATACAAAGTCATAGCCACCACAAAGTAACCTAAGCCGCAACCACACTTACGTATGTAACTTAGTTTGCAATTAAAACAAATAATCTTTTATAAAAATACAATGAAAATGAGGAAGGCTATTTCTCCTTACCAAACCTGAGTATTATTGTCAGTTACTTCTCAATTGAATTCCGGAACACCGCTTACAATAACAAAAAATAGTTTAAATTTTTAAAAGTTTAGGAGAATGTTAAAGCAATGTAAAAATTGCTGCAATGTAATTCCAACACTTAATTATAAGGGTTAAACTAAACTATCTGTTAAATTGTAAAGTCATTGCACATTTATACTATGTTTATATATACATATACTATATTCAACTTGCTTAAAAAAAGTAAGATAAGAACTTTACCTATTCCAATTTTTAATTTTTCTACTAATTTTTATTACTTAGTCATATAACTAAACCCAAAAATCTAATCAGTAAACTACTTTTACTTAGGTACAAGGACAACTACCCCATTGACTTTGTTTTGGAAGGATCTCGTATCTCAGTGTCCAACAAACCAACTGGTTCCCGCCTTCGAATTCGAAACCTTCTGTCTACCGATTCTGGCACTTACATGTGTGAGGCGTCAAACAGAGAACGAAGTGCTTCAACAAGTGCAAAGCTCACTGTATCTTTCAGTAAGTTGTATTCATATATACAAAGAACTCACAGGTGCAATTTTAAAAACCATCAGAACCCCGTTTTGATATCTATAGATATATTTTAAGTTTACTGGAATGTAGTTTCTGTAGTTGAATTTTTACTTCACCCCCAGAACTCAGTTTTAATTGCTCAATTTTAAATTTTATCTGTAGCCTCCAACCATGCCAGAAAAACATTACGTAATATAAATCATATATCTTTTGTGTAATATTTTTTTAACACGTAAGTCTGATAAAACAGAAGATGTCTTTTAACTTTCATAAGTGGTGATAGTTTTTCTCATACCCTTAGCCAAGTTTACATACGGTCTGTATGTGAAGCGTGCCTAAGTATGTGACGAGCTGTCACAACCTGTCAAGATGAAGAAGTCAACTTGACTTCAATGACATTTTAAGCTTAGCTAAGAATAATATAGGCCGAGAAAGATAACTCATTTTTTATCTTAATGGTAAAATAGTGTTACTAGCTTGATTGTAAAATATATTTTTGATTAATTTAAAAGCAATACACAATTAAAAAACATATTAATACCTTAAAAAGTTATATGCATATTACAATTGGAAAAAACACATTGAAATGACCCAAAATTTGTAAAAGTAAACTTATGTATTCATTATTTGGTAGCAGAGTTTTTTTAGGTTTTTATTCTCTCTTATCTTTTACCATTGAGTTTAGAGGTACACCACATAGTACTTGTACAAAGAGTCTGGTTTATTTCCATGATTGACAGCTGTAAACCTGATAGTAAGATCAGACTGTCACTGTGATGATAAATGAGATCCGACAGCAATACATTACCCAGCAACTACGTAAAATTTCCTAAATTTTTAATATAACCTCAACAATTCTAACAACAATCTTTTTATTTTAGGACTTCCGCCAGATGATGGACACAAAACGTAAGTGTTTAAATTTAGATTAACCGTACTTTAAATTGTAAAATGTGTATAAAATGAAAAACTTTTACAATTTCTAAATTCGCCCCACCATACGAGGGTAAAATCAAGGACATTCGTACAAATTAAATTTGTACTTGTAAAATATTGCCATTATATTTGCTATACTTAGTTTATTTAGCTGTATATACATTGCCTATACTTAGGATATCCTTGATACTTACATTATATGTTTTATTGGACCAATACTTGTCACTCTGCACAAACTTAGGTCAATTCTTTATGTGTTAACAAATATTTTGCAAGCTACCATATAATAATGCAGCATTTTACTTCTAATTTGTGTTTGTGTAACTTTACCAAACTACAATTGCATGTAGGTTTTACTATTTTGTTTTTTATTTTGGCAAATTTGTTTTTACCCAATATAAAATACTTTTCCAAAATAAAGTAACATTGCATTTTAATTGGGCTGCTTAATCATTTTTTTAGACATAATATTTACATTTTATATTCATGTTACATTTGTTTTACAGAAAAATCCCCAGTGGCAAATGTGAACAATACGCAGGGCAGGCTTGCAGATCTCTAATGAATGGAAAGAGTATTTATGTTGATCCGTTTATGACGCAAGAGAAAATGGAGCAAGAGATTAGTGGAGCTCTGCAACATATAAGTATGTTTATAACATCTTGATGTACTTTTTAGTTCAAGTTCTGTTTGAATAGTGTGAATGGTAAATATACAACAGACTATTAGAAAGCGTTTTATCTGTATCGCCTATTTTAATTATCTCTAATGTATTTTTGCATAGGATTTCAAACACTGTTTTGGATATTAATAATATAACAAATAACCTTATGTTTTCACTCATCATGTTTATTCTCTTAAACCTACATTAATTGTTTTCAATTTTCTTTATTAGTAACATTCAATATTTTGCAGCTAACAGTGAATATGTGTCGGACAAATGCAAGAGATATGCCTTTCCTGCCTTTTGTTCATTCGTGTATGCACCTTGTGAACTCCATTTCGATCCATTAAGTGGGAAGAAGAAAGCTACTCCTGTAAAACTGTGCAGAGAAGATTGTGAACTAATGAAATATGACATCTGTAGAAAAGAGTTCCTTAACAGTGCAGATGACAAGTTTCTTGAGGTAAAAAATCTAAAAAAAATATTTGGGGACCCATTTTTGGGACCCATATTACGGCCTAACTCTAAACTACAAGTAGTTATCCAAAAGTTAATATTCCTTTATGTCAACAGGATATTTTCTTGTATGCAAACTGCAGTTATCTCCCCCCTACCACATCTCATGGAACAAAATGCACCAAAGTTGGCCTTCCTGCCACCACAAACAAAGCTCATATTTGTTACAATGAAACAGGGACAAGTTATAGGGGAACTGCAAGGTTTACACAAGGTGGCCAGATATGTAAAGCGTGGCCTGTTCCAATGATTGCACAGGTAAGCCATGTAACTTATATAAGATTACAGGCAATAATACTACCCAGTAGTCACTATTGCGTTGTCCAAATTGTTAACCATACCAAAATCAATTACCAATAGTGTTACATACATGGTAACACGAAAGCGGGCACAAGGTGTATGAAAGTGAACACCCATGTTATATCTACCATCATTGCCCCACCATGCTAGTATAATTCAATCATTATTACATAATTATTAACTATGATGTCATTATTGCAGTACCCGGAGTTATCTGGTGGTCACAACTTCTGTCGTAACCCTGGCAACAAAATGTCGGCACCGTGGTGCTACACTGGCCAGAGGGTATCCAGGATGGAATTATGTGACCTGGATAAATGCAGTAAGTTGATATAATAATAAATTGAGTAGAAATCAGTGTTTTAAACCTTGTTGCTTATAAATGATAATGGATGGTACATTGTAATGTGTAGTGTAAGTGTAGTTTTAAATATAACTTCATTTATTGTTGTAATACGTGTTTTTGTTATGCTAAATAAAGTTAAACATTCTCCTTTTAGGAGTTTAATTAAAATGAGCTTTTTATTGTTATCTTGTATTATAACACTTTCTCTGCAATTTGTTTATTTTTAAAAATTTAATTTAGAGTAATGGGCCAACTTTGGCACCAGTCCCCTGGGAAGTGCTTACAAAAGACCTCACATATGTAGAATTCAATTGAAGGAAAGATATTATCTATAGTTATAGACCTTACTATTAAGTTAATCACCATCATATCTGAACAATATTTGTTTAGGTGTGTCAGCAAAAGGTTCGGACATGATAATCATCTTGATCCCAAGTATCGCCATTCCGTTTATCATTGGATGTATTGCAATCGCGTTTTGTATCTGTCGTAAAAAGAAAAATCAGAACAAAGAAGGTTCAAAATCCAACTCGGAAGTTGCAGCAATTCAAGGAAAACCAATTAAAATGTCTCAACTTACTGTCAGAACGGTAAGGAAATGTTTAATGGTTTAACCATGTGATTTTATGTTATCAAAACAATATATAGTGTATAATGTTAAATGCTGGTTCTTAACTCTTATAAGGTTTGTTTGATGTACATATCTGAAACAGAACTGACATACACTGAATAAACTCAATCTGTATTATTTTAAGCCCTGAAAATCTGTTCTTAGATTGTAATCTCATCTTGCAATAGTTTTAGAATATCTTTATGAAAGTCTGCTTAGATATTAAATCCATGCATCCTATTTTTTTCAAAATTTTTGGGTTTTAATAAAATTGATCCCTCATCAGATGAAACTTCCCCAACTTGGAGCTTTGTCCGTTCATTTCCTTGGCGACATGGGTGATGGACAGTTTGGGAAAGTTTATAAAGCAAAAATCCTGCCTAACCCACATTACAACACTAATTCTGCTGTAAGTATTTTATTAATTTCCAACTACATCTGTGTCTGTAGTAAACTCAAAGTTTTATAGAGTTATTAGCTTTCATACATAGGACTTGCCTTCCAATACTCACACATGTTATATTCTGGCATGCCATTTATTTTAAACTGTTAAGTACTGTATGTATTTACTGAAGAAGTGTTGCAAGGACTTCTACTGTACCTTGCTTGGTTTCTTATTTCTTTATTGTCATTATTGTGAACATCTCAATTCTCAAATGTCTTCTAGGAGACAAGACTTCATAGTTTATTTTAAAACGAATGATCCTTCTATAGGCTGCTGTTAAAACATTAAGAGAGAATGCTCTTCCATCTCAAGTTGATGAATTCCACAGAGAGGTTGAGGTTTACACTGAACTTCAAAACGAAAATGTAGCTTGTCTTAAAGTAAGTGGTAACAAAGCAGGTGTTTTACTAAACTTAGAAGCTGTGACATTTTTTACTAAGCAATGTTAAAACTAGAGATTAAGAATCATTTCCTACGGTTTAATTGTTGAAATGAAGACCTGATTATTTATATTAGATAGTTTCTTTTGGACCAAAATCACCTTTCATAGTTTAGACCAGCGTACTTTGACAACAGTAGTAACTACAAAAAAACAAGACTAATTAGGTCTGTGTGTTTCATATGTTTCACATACTAGCCTAACAAGTCCTTATGTGCAGGCAATAGTGTTTCAACCCAATCTTCGCTGCATGGTGTTCGAATACACCGATGGTATTGACCTACACGAATACTTGGTTCTGCATTCACCTCAAGCAGACTTTGCTAAACCACCTAGCAGTGCAAGCAGTCATGCGTCATCATCTATTGAACATGCTGACTTTATAAGGATGGCAATACAAGTAAGCTTTTTCCATTTTATTCCAGTTACATTGCCCAGGCTTTTTCCCATATGAATTTTCCAATATGAATACCCGTGTTATAGAATACTTGTATTGTAATGACTGCTATGTAAGGATAAATAAGTCAGATTTATTTAATATATGATTTATACATTTGTTCCCATAGTTTAATTTGCGACTAACATTTTCTATAACCTGCGTCTTTTGTGGTTACTCTGTAATGTACCAACTTAACCTTATTCTCCTTATGTGCGTGACCTCACCCATACAGAATAAAGCGTTAATAATAATATTATATAATTAAATCTCTCATCACAGGTTGCATCAGGAATGGATTATTTGACACGAAACAATTTCATTCACCGAGATTTATCGGCTCGTAATGTCTTAGTTTGTGGAAATCTCGATCTTAAGATTTGTAACTTGGGGGTGATCAGGGATTCATATCTCTCATGTTATTATAGAAACCCACAAGGGGGTCAGATGCTTCCAATAAGGTTGGTTTTTGTGTGATTTAACATTAAGATAATATAAAGCAAAGGAGTTAATGGACATATGAATAAATCCTGCATGAAACATTTCTAATCTTTTTAAATTTGCAAATTATTTGATATTTTACCTGTATTCTTAGTAATATCAGATTTAAACTTAAATAAAAAAAACCTATTTACCTAGTTGGATGATAAACAAAATGATTTTGATTTAGATGGATGGCCCCTGAGTCAATCCACAGTTGGCAGTTTTCTGACAAGTCTGCAGTTTGGTCGTTTGGAGTTCTTCTGTGGGAAATGTTCAGCTATGGATTGCAACCTTACTGTGGATACAGCAACCATGAGGTGAGCTCTATTGGAACTTATCGTCATGTAGATTCTAAACTAGCGGCAATCATGGCCGAAATCCCACGGTGTGCCATGCTGCAGGACTTCAATCGTATAGTATAGAATAGATTGTAAACTTTAATTTCATGCAGGTGTTGGACATGATCAGTCGTCGACAGTTGCTTACATGTCCTGACCAGTGTCCAGCCAAAGTATATTCACTCATGCATGAATGTTGGTGTGGACAACCAAACCAAAGACCTTCATTCAAGGTAAACTAATATAATTGTTATGACCAATTTTTATTAATATTTTCGCACCATTTTTTTTAAATTTAAAATTTAATTTCTTGTTATTTATAAAAATGCAACTATTCTGTTAAACCACTTTATATATCTTTTCCTCATTGTACCTTCATGCAAGAATAAACAAACCTGATCCATTCATTCATTTTATAACTTCCCAAAAGTTTCCTAAACATTACTAAACACTTATCTATTCAACAGGAACTTCTGTCGAAACTTCAGGGTTGGGAAGGCACGAGCACCACTCGAGTTACTTCACATCTTGCTCAAGGAATCCACAGACAACTAACCAATGTAATGAGAGATGGTAACGAATACACACACTTCCCACCACAAGCCAGCAGTGTGTAAGTATAACTTTGAGTGTTTTTTTTATTTTTTTTAAAATCAGTTTAAAATTTAAAAAATATTTTTAAAACCTGTTTTAAAATTTAAGCTATATAAAACATTATGATAACTTAATCAACATTGCTTTATATCTGGTACTCTGTAGTATCCCTTCTAACCTATCAATTCCTTACTTTACAGAGGAGGCAGCAGTGGAATCACCTACAGTTCAGCCATCCCCGCCCCTACACCCTCACCACCCCCACAATTTGTTGGTTCATTCCCCATGCCATGTTCATCTGCTTCAACATTCATGGCAAACCAACCAATTCCACCAAACGTTAGCCCATCCTCCCAACAATACTTCTCCTCTCCCGGAACAACAGTGTCTTACCCAAATTCCAACAACCAACAATACCATGCATACCAAGCACCACCTTACCCACAGGGAAACCAATACAATAACTACCAGCAGCACCCACCTGTGAGCCAAGCCTACCAAAGCAACCAAATGCAACAACGAAGACCACAACAGTATAGAAAGGGCCCACCATCTCACAGCAGTAGCAGTAGTTGTGCCTCATCCGGTAGGGAGCAATATCCTCCTCTTCCAAGACAACAATACAACCAAAGGCACCACAATGAGGATTACCAAGACGGTTATAACTACTCTCAGCAGCGCCCCCCACCACCGTTCTCTGGCCCCGGAAACCGACCACTGAGCGGCGTCATGGAGGACGTTGACGACCATGAAAGCAAAGACGAAAGCTTCTACCAAAACCAGCGACTTCTTCCACAAAACAACCAGCCACAAGACAACTTACATAACGGTACAGATTCAAACGTGACTTCACCGTCGTCAGGGCAACATCTTCTTGAAGGAGATTCGTCAGACATGTCAACTGCGAGCGTTAAAGCGACATCTTGCGACTCCGGATTACCAGTGGATGACGAAAATCACGTGGTCGATCCTAAGACTCCAATGGTGTCCCGTGGCGGACAGAGAGTGTCAATCAAAACGCCCCAACGAGTTGTCACGCCAAGGAAATTTACCTGAAATCCAACAACACAAAGATATCAAACAAAACCGAGTCGAGCGATGACGTAACAAAGAAGGGTTGTGACGTCACAGAAGGAGGATTCAAATCGATGTAGGACCACGCGAACAGAACGTGGAAAAAATCAAAAACTTTTATTGTTGCTCTTATTTTACATTTATTAACGTTACCGCTCGCTATTTCACTAATTACACGCGTCTTTAATGACGTAATCATCTATATTACGTGTTTGATACGTCATGGATATACATTCCCGTTTTAGAACTGATCTTCTGGTATTCAAACGAACGTAAGATATACGTCTTGCCGCATGGCAGACGAAACGTTACTTACATAAAAACGTTTTTACCGGAAAATTAGTTTCAAAATTATGCTATACCTGGTATATAGAAACACCAGCAAGACGTACATTCCTGTTTTGTCCCTGAATTTCAGCAGTTACTTGTTTTTTTACTGCCAAGTGTGTTTGACGGTGGCGAAATTCGCTTGATAATTTATCACTGTGCAGGGTTTGTATTAGTTCATTGCAACATACTAATCATCGTACATATATCTTTACAAAATAAAACCACTAAAACATTTATACCATGTGTTTTAACTCATATTAGCGTGGCAGAAGAGTTTATCAGTTTTAGGCAGATTATACTTATTTATAGTAGTTTTCTCGTCCCATTTGGTAGTAAACAAAGAACGTTCAAAGCATTGGAAAACCGACCTCCATAGTCCGTTGTTAGTTCAAAATACGTGTCCCGTATTCTCCTATCGTACTATATATGTTACTTGGCCCCAAACATAAGGTTTAACGGCCCAACTCTGGCCTAAATTCTCGGTCCTAAATATGTATTTATTTCATAAAACACAATCAGTGACCCGCTTCTGAAACGTTCTGGAATGGGTTGCGGAACTGTCAATCATTATTGACTGGCTTACTTATAAATTTAGAAAACCCAATCGGCTAGTACTAAAATGCCTTGAGGCAAAGGGGTTGCTAATTTACCAACTATAGCTTTTCAGTTTTTGCGCTTTCTGTAATAATAATAATCAGCGCCTACTTGACGAAAACTTAGCCAATTAAGCGCCGAGAACAAATCTACGTTTTACCCCCTGTGTTAAGTGTACTGCCAGTATAGTTTTAGTTTTGTTGCTGTATTGAGTATGGATGTATACTATATAGTAGGGTGGGGGAAGATGGGACACCTTTAACACATATATTCCAAATAGCCTGATCGTGATTTCAAGAATTAACAACGGCCTGTGGAAGTCGTAAGGATACGGTTTCATAACTCTTTGGATGTTCTTTGTTTACTACCAAATGGAAAGAGAAAACAAAATTAATAGGTGTCCCATTTTCCCCATCCTACTATAGATATGGGTCAACAGCTTAGCTTACAAGATGGTAGCTGGTAAATTAGTAAATTAATATAAATCTTTTATAAGGTATTTTAATGCATTTGGAATACACAGCTCATACATTGCAGAAACATTATATAAAATGTATTTTTCTGTCTTTGTGACAGACATTCAAGATTTACTACACGTAACTATACTTTATAAGCTTTGGGTTTTGGATTAGCCATTTCAGCGTGTATAGTTTCTGCGAGCAGTGCAGGATCATATCCAGATGAATGGAATTAAGAAGAAAAAAATATCTCGAGGCATTATTACTACACCTCAGGTATGTGCGTGTGTGTTGTGCGGATTAAATAGTCTTTATACCGCTATAGCTTGTAAGGTGTTATACAATATGTATGTCGCAATACTAGTCTTACAAACTATGAACTATAGTAGTTTGGGGTAAGATGGCACACATTTATAGCACATAATTTTCAAATATCCGTATCCTGTTTTAAAAAATTAACAACGGTATATGGGAATGCGGTTTTATACTTCTTTAAATTGTCTTTGTTGACTACCAAATGAGACGAGAAAATAGAATAAAGGTGTCCCATCTTCCCCATCCTACTATCTGTTGTTGAGAGCCGACAATACGTAGCCCATGCGGTTTGAATTTACAAACGCGTTAAAGTGCGCGGTTAAATATTACAGTAACAGGAGTATACGTATAATACTGTCACTTCGTGCAACTTTAGTTGATGTTTATTATTAATATGATATAAATGAAAAGCAAGTAAACTATAGATGTTGAATCAGTTAGGTGTAAAACCTTGTTTTAAAATGAATAAATGGCATGTATTTGTATAGTCTAAAATGTCAAATTCCTATGAAGTCAACCACGCAGCCTACGAGAGATATATCTCTAAATATTTCTAGTAGACGGTGAGCCAACTGAATAAATTATATAAAATTGGTCAAAACGATCATTATGCTGTTGTTCATATGCAATTTTCTGCTTCGCAAGGATCAAGTAAACATACCAACTTACAATGAATATACCTTAGACAGACGTGATGTAATTGTAATAAGCAACAGTAAACAACTCTGTCATGTCTGTTTTTTTTGTTGATTAATACTGTTTGGTTGGCGTCATATACCTGACTTGCGTCATTGGTTTTTAGGGACAAGTGGCATAAACAAAGTGCAACAGCTTTATATATATTTTAATACGCAAATATATATTTTGTAATATATAGAAGGTGGTGGAAGTCGGGAAACCTTTGATATATGATATTCAAATATCCTGATCGTGTTTTAAAGAAATACCAACGGTCTATGGGAGTCGTAAGGTTATGGTTTTATAATTTTTTGAATATTCTTTGTTTACTACCAAATGGGACGAGAAAATATAATGAAAACGTGTACCATCCTCCCCTATCCTACTATATAACGTTTTTTTTTTTTCGACGTATTATTAGTGAATAGTGGTCATCGTTTTGCAAATGTTTATGCTTGGCGAATCGCTAACAGATCATAAGAATCCGAGCCTGTCGTTCATTTTAAATGTTAATATAGCACGAGCATTTTTTATTCCTTTGCCGACAGGTTTCTAACACTTCTATTATGCACACCAACGCCACACAACTTTTAGTTGAGCGCATAGCGTATGTCTTATTTGGTAGAAACATTGATGTTGCAGCTATGAACTGTATATATAAATATTTCAGTACAGATACAGTATGCCAAAAACAACAAAAAGTAAATTTAGTCAAATGCGAACTGCAAATACGTTTGCTATCAGAGAGCTCTTTTAGAGTGGCGTGGATAGGTTTTTTTAATTCTGTATATATTTATTTGTATACCACTTATAATGGCTCAATAACAAAGAATGAAAGATGATCATCTCACTCTAATGTCTAACCTATATTACAGTTTTGAATTGGGTTTACATGACTACGAATGCTACAACTTTTTATGGGATCGCGTGCATTATACGGCATGCCGGAAGTTTTATATTCGTGACGCGTGTTTGACTAATATGATTTTAAGCAATATTCGTGAACTAACTTCGTGGTATGCAACTTAAAATTTGTCTCAGATTTTGGCTTCTAGTCACACGAAGTTTTATTCATCGGTTTAATATACTAGTAAACAACGTTTCGAAGTTTTAGTGGTATAGTACTATAGGGTGAGACAGCTGGAACCTTAAGCACATAATTTGCAAATATCCTGATCGTGTTCAGTTAAAAAGTGTCCCATCTTTCCCCACCCTACTATATATGTCAACTTCTCAACTAACTCTGGTATATATAGGTTTAATGCGTTAAAAAATGCTGTTTTACTTATGGTTTTAATGTTATATATACTAAAACTATAGAAAAGTAATCATAAAGTTGAAATACCAGAATTAAAAACAATCTGTAAATTTTGCCACGGGCGTCTTGCGGTTTCGAATTATAGTCATGCTTTTTATGTCAAGTATTACACTTAGCTAATTACACTTATAATTTCATAATAACAATTAAAGTGTGAATAAAACATGTCGTATTTGTAACTATGTTGCTAAAATATGATTAGAATTGTGTATAGCAGGGTAGGGAAAGACGGGACACCTTTAGCACATAATACCCAAATATTCTGATCGCGTTTTAAACAATTACCAGCGGTATAAGTGGGAGTCGTAAAGATACGGTTTTACAATTCCTTGTGTGTTCTTTTTTTATTACTAAATTGGACGGGAAATTATAACCAAAAAGTGTCATAAAATAAAATGCATAACATTAAAGATATGAATCGACACATTTTTTATAAAGCCACATTTAATTATTCCATGTCCGTGATATAAGCGTAAAAACTTAATCGATGACGTGTTACGTCACGAATAGGTGATAAACATCTACGTCACATACTCGTGTTGCATTTGCATTAGCTGTCACGTTGGCTATCACACATCACTTAGTCAGCATGCAGCGAATCCTTTACGCGCATGAATTTTAAATTTCGAAACTTACATTTGTATTAAACCGTTTTTTTGGGAGGAGGTGAGGACCTTGTGTAAAGCATATTTAACTGCGATAATAATATCTCGCCTTATCGCATTTATTCACGCGGTTCGTTATATCGCAATTATTCACGCAGTACTTTCTATCGCATTTATTCACGCTGTACAACAAGTAAAGTACAGTGCAGGCCAGAATAGCATAAATATTGTAGCATCTGTCATTTTCTCACCTTCCAAGTATACAAGCGGAAATATGCAGTGAAAAGCAGACACCATTCTTGTTAAAGATTCAGCTTAAGTTTAGTTGAGGTTGTTATAGAATGTAATAGACTACTTGTTATCTTGTTAGCGATAAACATATCTGCTATTTAGACACGGTTATTTGTAATATTCCATTTTCTGTTTTTGCAGCAATCAGTTGCGTAATTTAAATGCTGTTTAGGACATAATGAACATCACTTTAATTTACATTTTTCTTGTTGGCGGTCTTGTTAGTGTTGGCGGTAAGTTGTGACTTATACTTTTACATTTTTATAAAAAAAATTCTCCAGTACGTTACATGTTAGACTGGAGGAAAGTGACGTTAGAGGTTGGTAACTTGGTGTATACTAGTTATGGGTTAGTGGTTATAAGGGTTACTTTTTAGTCTTAGTGGTTACGATCAGACAACGTAGTCGTAAAGGCAGGATTCTTGACTAACACCATTTTTAGATATTATGCCTGGTAGCAACATTAACAGAGTTCTAATTATATACGATTTAATAATAGGTTGGCATCTTGTATGCGATTGCCACCGGAATCCGGGAGGTTGTATGAAGAATGGAGTCCGTTTAACAGGGCGATATACCTCGACTATGAAATGTAACGGTTATAATGATTGTGGGGATTGGAGTGATGAAAAAGACTGCTTCAGGAATTGTGGGAAAAAGAACCAATCTGATGCATGTAACTACCTTTTGTTCTTGTATTTATAACACGCTCATTTTCCATTGAATGCGATGTTTATGATTAAATTAATTAAAACAAGAGAAGCAACAAAACAATAGTCGTTAAAAACAGGCTATACTGATAAAAAATCACTAGTTGAGGAAAAGTTTCAAAAAGGCTTTCCTGCTAAACCTACAATACTTGGTGGTTCTGTAAAGAGACAAATAAAATATATGTCATCGTGTGTAAATTTTTCGCCTAAACACAATATATTAATTACAGGTTTTCAACGTGTATGCGATTGCCAAAGAGACCAAGGAGTTTGCATGAAAAACGGGATTCGTTTAAGGGGGCGTTACAGCGATTGGATGAAGTGTGACGGATTTAACGATTGTGGGGACTGGAGCGACGAAAATGACTGTATTAGTGAATGTGGCAGAGTAAATCATACGCCGTGTGATTGCCTTATTAATGGGACTTGCAATCGTAAAAACAGAGTCTATTACTGGGCGTGTTACCGGAGTTCTCGTGCCTGTGATGGATGGAACTATTGCGGGGATTGGAGCGATGAAAGAGGGTGTAATTTCACGTGCGGCAGGGATGAATTTCAATGCGACTGCGACAAAAATGGACAGCAGTGTCCTACTGACTCAAACTATATCTCGCACTGTTATAAACAAAGCGATATATGCGATGGTTATCCTCTTTGTAATGACTGGTCGGACGAGAAGAATTGTACATGCATGTCTGGGCAGTTAAAATGCGGATGCATACTAAACTCAACGAATTGTACTTCTAACTTGGGATGTGTAGATGTGAAATATCTTCTAGATGGATACGGTAGATGCGAAGATAAATCCGACGAAGCTTGTAAAAGAAAGTGCGTGAAATATGCCAAAACTTTGTCTCAAGGGTATGATAAATACGACACGAAATGTGGAGATGTTTTTCATTGTAGAAATGAGACAGAACTTCAATACCTTAAAGCACTTAACCGATTTGTTAAGCGAGATCTGAATTGTATTCCTGTACAGTCTTACTCTAGTGTGAACCAGACATATCTTGACCCAGAGTGGTGGTGTATAAAAGATTATTACGCCAAAGTCGGCTTGCAACAGTGTGAAGATAAGGGTTTCGTCATCGCCCCGAATTTCTGTAACGGGAAAGCAGATTGCGGCGACGGAAGTGACGAAATGTATGGCGTACCAGGGTTTAAATGCAGAGCAAAGAGCGAATATTTCCAGCTGAAGCAATCGTGTGTTCTTCCGCAAGTTAATCTCTACAACAACAACTCGTACTGTGAAGATGGCTCAGATAATTGCTTTGTTGATGGAAAGTTGGAATGTTTTCGTTGTTTGGATGGTAAGTTGATGATTTCAGGAGGGCAAGTTTGCGATGGAGTGATAGATTGCTACGATTTATCCGACGAATGTTTGTGCGAGAACCAAACCGTGTGCAATGACGTGTTGGGGAAGTCCCGAGACATCTGTCAATCAAACGAGATCATTTGCAATGGCGTTTGCATGAAAACCAGTGAAGTTGTATGCAACAACTCCATACATTGTAATGACAGTTTGAACAACAAGTTCTGCATGAAATCTAAAAGCGATCACCTAAAAGGGAGCGGGCATATAGTTTGTAGTGTGGACAAAAACAATCGGATCTATAAGAACGCAACCATGTGTGACGGTATTCCAGAATGCTACGATCGGGAAGACGAGTGTGAAGTAGGATGCCCGAATCAAACACACTTCTGTGACGTCGATATAAATTGTCATAAGCTGAAACTTACACCTGTGTGGCAAAAAAGTGGAGCCATATCGCTGTCTGCGAGAGAGTATTGTGACGGTCGGCCTGCGGTTGATGAACCAGGAGCAGTTCGTGTTTGTGGGTTCGGGTTTGACGAAGTCAACTGCACTGAACGATTTTACTGCACGAATTCGACTAAAGATGCTGTGAGTATAAAACAAGATTTGGTTTGCGATGGTGTGTATGATTGTACTGACGGCTCGGATGAATTAGAATCACTGTGTAAGTATTCCCGCTTCTACTGCCTCAATAAGCAACCTCTCTCTGTGGAAAGAAGCCGAGTTGAAAATGGAATTAAAGACTGTAGTGATGGTAGCGACGAATGCCCGGCAAACAGTAATAAAACCTCCGTGTTCTCATCCCCGTTTGAAATGATTGCTAACCCAGTGTTCAGAGCATTTTTCTGGGTCATGGGAATTGCATCTTTGGTTGGGAATGGTGGAGTCTTTCTTCACACGATGCTTTCACTATTAAGATTAAATCTCACTCCAATTAAAGCTTCTCTACATTGGTTTCTACTTAACCTGTCAATATCAGATTGCTTGATGGGCGTATACTTGGTTGCAATATCAGCTAAAGGAGTCGAGTACTCGGGTAAATATTGCTACCATGATGCTGAATGGCGAAGCAGCAATCTTTGTTCAGGGTTCGGTTCATTAACGATCATTTCATCTGAAGTTTCAGCTCTTACTATGTCGGTGATGGCCACGTTCAGGTTAATATCTATTTATAAACCATTCAAAATGAAACATGTCAAATGGATAGCATTTGTCATGCCGACAGTAGCAGTGTGGATTGTTGGGATTATTCTTGGAATATTGCCATTTCTAACTTCCAATTCTAGTTACTTTGTTGCTAACGTTTGGTTTCCAAATTATTTCTATTCTAAACAATTAATGAGCAAGCAGGAAATGTATTTACTGTACAATAACATAACCCGTCTGACCGGCGAGACCCCTTCTACGCTTAAGAACTGGGCTGATGTAAAGCGGAAGATTGCTGAAACATTTCAGGAACTTCAGATAAAAGCGGAGTTTGGATATTTTGGGGAAACAAGCGTCTGTATGCCCAAGTTGTTTTCCCATGCTGGTTCGGGGGCCTGGGAGTATTCTACAGCATTAATCTTCATTAACTTTTCCTTATTCATCTACATGGTTGCATGCTACTTGTTCATGTATAAACGAAGTACAAAAATGAAGTTCGACGCTCAAAGGGGCAGCAAGCTACAAAAAACTATATCCCTTCTTATCCTTACCAACTTTTGTTGTTGGATTCCAATCTGTATCATGGCTTTTGTGAGCTTGTCTGGCGTCCAACTTGACCGAATCGTGTACGTCATCAGCGCTGGAGTGTTGCTTCCTATAAACAGCGTCATCAATCCGATCATATATTCAGACATAGTGATGATTGTGGTTCGCAAATTAACAACACTCAAGAAACTAAAATCGAATGGAAGTACACCACATTCTAGGACCAAAATAGCTTTCATACCTAATTCGCAATAATGATGTAACATATGATTTCTTGTGATGTATATAAACGTTATTGTTATCGTTCCAGAATACTGTTAAGTATATATATATATATATATATATATATATAATGCTGCAGATATATTTAATAAAGAAGTACTGAAGTAGTCAGCTAGTTTATTATGTATGTAAGGCTTTTCGGCCCAGAAACTTATAAAGAACATTAGGAAACCTGTTGTGTTTGCACCACGTAAAGAAAACGTTATATATTAGTAGGGTCGATAATATACATGAAATATATGGCTCGAACCACCCAAAAAATCCTACAAAATTTTGTTAACGTTTTTTAGTATTTATCATCAAGAATAACATATTAAAAATCTAGGAGAATCCGAGTACCAGACAGTTGTAATTTTCAAGATACCCTCCTCGATCCCCTAATACTAATTTCAGCATTCTAATCTAAACTAGGTATAGAGCAGTGGTATGTAGCATTCTTCTATACTAGGTTCATTGTGTTTTTTTTAATAAACTGTTTTTTATAAACTATACAAAGTTTCACCTTCCATACTGTGGCAGTAATCTAATATTATAAGGTAAAAACGAGTGCTTTGTCTAACGAGTCCATACCCCTACACGTCAATATCGCCAATACCAATATATAAAGCCGATCTGCAAAGACAATCTATTTTTAAACCTTTTTAACAAAATTTACATCGAACATTCGTATAAATATACACAGCACAGTTTTTTAAGTTACACTATTGATGTACCAACTGTTTTCGAGCAGATAAGGAATTAATGTTAATTGTAAATCGTATCAAAGTAGTTATGTTCTAAATCTAAACAAAACAGAATTTTTAAATAACAAGTCAGCTTCTTGTTTAGCGAAAAAAAGGCGACAATTTGATGAGAATTGCACTATGAATAAAAAGCACGAATGGTATATATATGTGTGTGCGCGTGTGTGTGTATACAGGAATGTAGCATTATATAGTACGGTAGGGGAAAGTATGGGACACCTTTTAATTCTATTTTCCACCTCCTATTTGTTAGTAAACAAAGAACATTCAAAGAATTATAAAATCGTATTCCCACGAATCCCATTAACCGTTGGTATTTTTTAAACACGATTATGATATTTGGATTTTCTATGCTAAAGGTGTCCCATCCTACCCCACAGTACTATATTCCATCAAACAGTTCTGTAGAGTTACTTTAAGAAAATCCAAAAAAATCGCAAAAACGTTATATACAGCTCGTTGTTCTATTAATAGGTGTAACACTTCTAATAGTGGTGGACGTAAAAGCTGACGAACTTTGGCCCTTTTTCTGGTTTGGTGGTGTTTGCTTTTTTCTCAGTTTCTCTACAACGTATCTTCCTACGTCTGAATATATGATTGGGTTGATGACGCTGTTTATAGGAAGCAACACTCCAGCGCTGATGACGTACACGATTCGGTCAAGTTGGACGCCAGACAAGCTCACAAAAGCCATGATACAGATTGGAATCCAACAACAAAAGTTGGTGAGGATAAGAAGAGATATAGTCTTCTGTAGTTTGTTGCTTCTTTGCGCACTGCTTTTCATTTTAGTGCTCCGTTTGAATATTGCAATATACACCACAACTAGGTACACAAACAGCACGAAGTTGAAACTAATTAAAGATATGGAATATTCCCAAGACGTTTCGCCAACTGTGACAAACAACGTCGGCATGCAGATACTGGTTTTACCGAAATAACCAAACTCCCCATAAATATTTAAATCCTGAAAAGTATCGGTTATTACCTGCTTTACTACGAACCAGTTCGTAGAAGTAACACCGTTGCTGGGTACGGAATAATTAAGTATCTGATCATGCAGATGTATAACCTCAGTTTTACTTAGTTCCTGCTGTGCATAAAAGTAATTTGGGTACCAGATTGATGAAACAAAATATCCAGAATCTGTTTTAATCAGCGGCAAGGCACCAATTGCTACTCCGAGTAACCAAGCAAATATTGTAGGAATTATAAACGTACGTTTTCGAATATTTGCCATTTCGAACGGTTTGTAAACTGACATCATTCGAAAGGTAGCCATCAGTGCCATGGTAAGAGCTGAAACTTCTGATGAGATGATCGTTAATGAACCGAAACCTGAACAAAGATTGCTGCTTCGCCATTCAGCATCATGGTAACAATATTTACCCGAGTACTCGGCCCCTTTACTCGATATTGCAATTAAGTAGACGCCCATCAAGCAATCTGATAGCGATAGGTTTATAACAAACCAAAGGAAAGATGTTTTTAAAGCTTCCGCCTTTCTAAGCCGAAAAATACTGGACACGATCACAAAAAAATTGCCAAGAAGCGAAAGAACTCCAATAACCCAAAACCCGACTCTAAAAATGGAGTTACCAATCATTTCAAACGGCGAAGAGAAAATAGAAGTCTTATTGGTATTCACTGGGCATTCATCGCTACCATCACTACAGTCTTTAAATCCATTTTCAACTCGACTTATTTCCACAGAAAGAGGTTGCTTGTTGAGGCAGTAGAAGCGGGAATACTTACACAGCGATTCTAATTCATCCGAACCGTCTTTGCAATCTTTCACACCATCACATTTGAACTTATTCTCAATGCTGATTAAGTTTAAGCTTGCATTTGTGCAATAGAATCGTCCTGTACAGTTAACCTCATCAAAACCGTAGCCACATGTGTATATGTGGTTTGGTAAATCAATAGAAGGCCGACCATCACAGTATGCTTTTTCAGTGAGAGATAGAACGCCTTCTTTTACCCAAAGTGGAGTGACTTTTTCTAAATGACACTCTAATCTTACATCGCAGAAGTGTGTTTGATTGGGGCATCCTACGTCACACTCGTCTTCCCGATTGTAGCATTCTGGAATACCGTCACACATGGTTGCGTTCGTGTAAACAATCTCTTTCATGTCTGTACTACAGAGAATATAACGAACGTTTGAATCATCTAAAATTGTATCATCGGTCTTGCAGTATTTATTTTGAAAGTTGTCATTGCAACTTATCGACCTATTACATATCACGGATGGTATTTCGACACAAACTCCGTTGCACAGGATTTTGCCTTGGTCACAAACACCTCGAGACTTTCCCAACACGTCATCACATACAGTTTGGTTCTGACACAAACATTCGTCAGATAAATCATAGCAATCTATCACTCCATCGCAAACTTGCTTTCCAGAAATCATCAATTTTCCATCCAAACAACGAAAACATTTCAACTTTCCATCAACAAAGCAATTATCTGAGCCATCTTCACAGTACAAGTTGTTGTTGTAGAGATTAACTTGTGGAAGAACACACGATTGCTTCAGTTGAAAATATTCACTCTTTGCTCTGCATTTAAACCCCGGTACGTCATACATTTCGTCACTTCCGTCTTCACAGTCAGGATTCCCATTGCAAAGATTTGGTCCAATAACAAATCCTTTATTCTCACACTGTTGCAAACCTTTATCTACATAGGTTTCAAAAGTACACCACCATTCTTCATAAAAATATTGCTTCTTTACATCAGAAAACCTTTGTACCTGAAAACAAGTCAGCTCTATCTGCCTTAGAACACTGAGACTTCGAAATTTGGAAAATTCTTCCTTGCTCTTGCAATGGTAAGCCGCCTTTGTCGATATTGTTTTCCCACTTCCAGTGTTATAATACAAGACACGACCCAATTCAATCGGTTTATATTCGCACGCCTCATCAGAACCGTCTTTGCACTGTGATTCCCCATCTAACAGAGAAGTCCGACCAACACAACCTAAATCAGACTCACAATTTGTAGAATTATTAATACATCCACATTTAAACTTGTCTTCGTCGCAAAGACAGTTTGTTTCGTCGGTCCAATCTGTACATTGTGGTCGCCCATCACATATCTCGGTATTATTATAACAGTGTGATATATAAACCCCATTATACACAGAGCATTCCGTCTTATTCTGATAGCATTCACACTTATATTCATTATCACCGCAAGTATAGTTACAATCTTTCTCATCCGTCCAATCTCCACAGTCATTCCAACCATCACAGGCAGCAGAAGCTTTGTAGCAAGGCCAAAACGCAAGTCGTCCTTTTCTATTACAAGTGCCGAGCAAATGACAGTCACATAGAGACTGGTTTTTCGCCAAGCAAGTACTAGAACAATTCTTTTCGTCACTCCAGTCTCCACAGTCGTTAAAACCATCGCAACTTTTGTTCTGAGTGTAAAATCCTTTCAGTCGAAGTCCAAACCGAATGCAAATTCCTTCATTTCTGTGGCAGTCACATTCCAACTCTTGTCCTGTGTATAATACAGAGGATTAAAGCATCTGAATTTTCTTTTATCTTTATTTGGCGGAGATACGGCAGTCGTTATATAGTAGCCTATAGGCCGTAGGGTGAGGAAGACTGGACACCTTTAGCACAAGATATCCAAATATTCTGTTCGTGTTTTAAACAATTAACAACGGTCTATGGAGATCATAAGGATACGGTTTAATTCTTTAATTTAGGTGTTTTTATTTACTACCAAATGGAATGAGAAAATAGAATGAAAAGGTGTCGCATTTTCTTCCACCCTACTATACTATATAGGTGTTCTGTTACCCACACCTGTACGCTTACGGGTTATACAACGTATGTACTTTTGTGGGTGAGCCATATACATAGAGCGTGTATATATTTATATTGAAATGTTTTGCTGGCATATAATTGCTTGACTTGGTGTATATATAGCGTATTAATTAATCTCCACGAGAAACCTGTTTGTTATATACTATATTTAATTGAGATGTGCCCTGTTTAGACCAGACAGTCTATATATGATTACATATATAGACTCTTAAACCATTATTTTTACTTCGAACGTTCAGTGAATGTAAACTTACCTTTTACGAAGAGAATCACAATAATAAAAGCAAACAAAAACCAAACATAACTCCAACATGAACGCGTCTTATTCATGTTTCATATACAAACTAATTTGGTAATCTGGTTACAAAGAAAACGCTTTTGTATAAAACGTGCATGAGTATAAACAAATTTTAATACGAAAGTTCTCCATATTCTATCGGTGGAGTCTTTAGCTAGGCACACGTTACACCTGGGGTGTAGATAAATTTCTACATTATCATATAACACCAAGGGTGCTACTACTATCTATACCCCAGCACTGAGGAAGTCTACAGACACCCAGTAAAATATATTCTGCTCCAAATGTGAGGTCGTAAAACACACCTTAAATTTAAGTTCGCATAGTTATTTCATTTATATCTCAGTAATATTTTAAACGGTAGTCAGGTCACTACCGCTTATACCTCCGCCAAACTTTAAAGCTTTTAATCTCGCATCTAGACTACCATCCCGCAATTGTAACTGCTTAAAATACTTTCTACTTAGAGACGTGATTTTCAAAACCACAGATTTTACAAAAATAGCAATAAATAATTCCATGATTAAGACTATAGTTAATTTAAAAAAACAACCTCAAACAAATATGAAATACTAAATAATTCATATCCCTTTATCACCTAAGCTAAACAAGTCTATTCGCTAGCTAATGGTAAGACTTAAGTTAATTGCGCAAGTATGCTTCTTTAAAGTAGGAAGTGCGTCTATACATCGCCATTACGTGAATTTCTGTTTAATTGTCCGGGTAATTGCTTTCGTTGTGTTTATACTCGGAATGAACCTCGTCTTGATCAAAGGGATATACATTCGTTATATAACTTTTTTTTGTTATTTTCCGAAAAACATCATCACTACGTCAGAATGGATGATTGGGTTGATGACGCTGTTTATAGAAAGCAACACTCCAGCGCTGATGACGTACACGATAAGTTGAACGCCAGACAAGCTCACAAAAGCCATGATACAGATTGGAATCCAACAACAAAAGTTGGTAAGGATAAGAAGGGATATGGTTTTCTGTAGCTTGTTGTCCCTGTGAGCTTGTTGCCCCTTCTTACTTGATGCTTTGACTTGCATTGAGTAAGATGATCGACTTTATCAATAAGTTAACGTAACCTAAATATGGCGTGCCTTCTAATACGTTATAGACATTATTTACCTTTAATTGCAATGGAAAACATGATCGTCCAGAAAAGTACGACCATTTTGTTCATATTTAAAGCTTTTGGTCTCTACAAAGAACACAAACAGTAAATAAAAACACGTCTGAGCTCTTTGCTGTTTTCAAAAATATTTCAAGATCAATCCGTATGGTAGCGGCAATGAATCAATGTACATACTGATTTAACCAACTACTTACAACTTACATATAAGACAAAGTTTTATCATACCAACGCACGTACTATGTGCGTCTTGCCTATAAAACATCTGCGCGATCTTCTATTTACCAGTTGTTTTTATCGTGCCCATACTTTTTATATAAATTTATAGGCGAAGGTCGCATGAAAATGCAACGTAGTAGTTAATAATTCTTTGTGACGGACGGACTGAAAATCCTTTTATATTTTATTAAAAAAATATATTTTATGGCGTTCGTGAAAACTTAAAAAGTTTGTGAAAACGTGAAAAGACAGAAATATGATCCAGAGTTTATACTTACAAAGAAAGAAAAAAAGATTTCAAACTGTGTGTCCGCATGCGAGAATATAAACGTTACGTTTCTGTTTTTTTGTGAGTGAATTCTTTAAAGGATTGCGACTTTTCTAAACCCAGCCTAACATAAAGTTCTCACATGATCTGTCGCATTTATATCAAGTGGTGTAATTTCTGTTCACCTCTTACTCAACTTCCCTTTTCTTTCGTAGATTCTTCGCAACGTCATATATTATAACACTGTTATGCTTAGTAGGGATTATAATATAATAACTCTTTGCAAACAACAAGTGGTTTTAGCTTTTCGAATCGAGAGCCTAAAATAGCGTTTTGCACATGCGCCATTTTAATAGAATAGCAGATAATATATATTTTAAGAAAGAAAAAACACAGTTTTCCTAAGTTAAACTAGCGTAACCAACGTGTTAGAAAAGAATTTATATCTGCTTGGTTTGGAAGGCAGCAATTAAAAGCGGCCGTATACAATTTTCATAACTTTTCTTATATAGCAAAAACTTTTTAAAAAGTTATAATTTATGCGTTACTTGACAATAAAATACAGAAATTTACATTTTGTAGATACTATAGTATACATCATGTTTCTTTGTCGTTTAATTTACTTTTGCTGTTTAATCCTTTATGTTACAAGTGAAAACGGTAAGTCTTATATGTGTTAAAAATAAAGCTTAGGCCTTTATAGGATAAAATATAGTCTGCTCGTTGCCATGAGGTTTGTGAGTATACCATGGGCGTCTGGTATATTAGAAACAACTCGACAGTTAACAGGATGTGTATAAATACAAGTTACAACATGTACGTATCTATAGTCTAACTCTAAAACCAACATGCGAGTGTGTGTATAACCTTGGAAAATAATTCAGAGTTCGGTTCTTTACGCTTGTATAACGATTGTTGATGGGCTGTTTTAGATTCAATTAACTCTTATTTTAATGCCATGTGTAACACACAGGTGACAAAGAGTGTGTGTGTCGCCGTGAGAACAAGCCGTGCTTGAGGCAAGGAGTTCGACTTAACGGTGTTTACACACCGTTTCAAGAATGCGACGGTTATAACGACTGTGGAGACTGGTCTGATGAAAATAACTGCGCTGACCAATGTGAACGTTTAAATCGAACTCTGTGCGAATGCTACAAGAAAGGAAACTGCGACAAAACGGATACGATATTTCATTGGCCATGTTATACTTCAGAGCAAAAATGCAACCGATATAATAACTGTGGAGATTGGAGTGACGAAAGAGATTGTAATTACAAATGTGAAGATTTTGAAACACCATGCGGTTGCCATGTGAATGGTTCTAAGTGTGAAACTGTAAACGTGATAATTGAGAAACAAACAAGTTGTTATTCGGATTCATTGCGTTGTGATAGTTACCAAGACTGTAGTGACTGGAGTGATGAACGGAATTGCAAATGTGAACAACACCAACTAACATGTGGCTGTATTTTAACCCCGGATAACTGTACTTCAAATTTAGGCTGCATTTTAAAGCATTCAGTATTAGACGGAATACAGAATTGTGCGGATAATTCAGACGAATCATGTAATATGATACAGTATACATTTCGAAGACTTGTAGTGCCGTGGCTGCTCTTCAACGTGATTCCAAATCGTCTTTACATTTGTGAAAATCAAACCTCACTGCAACGTTTCACTCAACTTGTAGAAGTTAAAAATGGGACAGAGATTTGTAAACCTGTGCTTCAGGTTCTTAATTCAACATATTCCCACATGGATTGGTGGTGCACAAGGAACGATGTTTGGCAAAGTGGCGTGCAACAGTGTGAAGATAACGGAATCCTCATAGCTCCATTTTTCTGCAATGACAATAATGATTGTAAAGACGGAAGTGACGAAATGTATGACGTACCAGGGTTTAAATGCAGAGCAAAGAACGAATATTTCCAGCTCAAACAATCGTGTGTTCTTCCACAAGTTAATCTCTACAACAACAACTCGTACTGTGAAGATGGCTCAGATAATTGCTTTGTTAATGGAAAGTTGAAATGTTTTCGTTGTTTGGATGGTAAGTTGATGATTTCAGGCAAGCAAGTTTGCGATGGGGTGATAGATTGCTACGATTTATCCGACGAATGTTTGTGCCAGGATCGAACCGTGTGTGACGACGTTTTGGGAACGTCTAAAAAGAGCTGTCAAGCAAGCGAAGTCCTTTGCAATGGAGTATGTGAATCAATTCAAACTGTGATATGTAATAAGTCAATTAGTTGTAATGATACTGATAACATGCAGCACTGCACCAAAGTCAAACAGTCGAATGCTTCAATGGAATCAAAACGTCATTTATTCTGCAGCGTTGACGCAGTGGCTACTGGATACACGAACGCAACCATGTGTGACGGCATTCCAGAATGCTACAATCGCGAAGACGAGTGTGACGTGGGATGTCCGAATCAAACAAACTTCTGTGACGTCAGAATAGACTGTCATCGAGAAATGGTCGGCCCTTCTTTGGTCTTGCATTTGTTTCCGCCGAAATATTGCGACGGTCGGCCATTTTTATCCACTATTGCAGGCTGTGCGACTGGATTCGACGAAATAGGTTGTACAGATCGTTTTTACTGCAATAGTGCCTCAAACAATGTTTTAAGTGTCGGTAAAAATCTTCTATGCGATGGAGTCCTTGACTGTGATGATGGGTCAGACGAAGCCATGGAATTATGCAAAGATACTCGCTACTACTGCCTCAATAAGCAACCTCTCTCTGTGGAAAGTAGCCGAGTTGAAAATGGATTCAAAGACTGTAGTGATGGTAGCGATGAATGCCCAGAGAATACTTCAAGAGCCACTGCCTTTTCAAGCCCATATGAGTTAATCGGCAATGATGGTTTCAGAGGCTTGTTTTGGCTAATGGGAATATTGGGAATCTTAGCAAACATTTCTGTTGTTTTCGTGACTATAGTTCAGTTAAAACGAATGAAGTTGGAAGGGCTAAAAACTGCGTATCTATTCTTCGTTATAAACCTGTCAATGTCAGATTGCTTGATGGGCGTATACTTAGTTGCAATATCGAGTAAAGGGGCCGAGTACTCGGGTAAATATTGCTACCATGATGCTGAATGGCGAAGCAGCAATCTTTGTTCAGGGTTCGGTTCATTAACAATCATTTCATCAGAAGTTTCAGCTCTGACTATGGCGGTGATGGCTACATTCAGACTTAAGTCAGTATACCACCCATTTAAATTTACATGCATCCATCCCTATACATACGCGATTCCCATGATATTCGTTTGGTTAATTGGGATAATACTTGGCACGTTGCCGTTGGTTAAAACGGAGTCTGGCTACTTCGTCTCGTCAATTTTATTCCCAAACTATTTCTATTCAACCGAAATTATTTCAAAAAAGAATTTCTTGTATCTTTATACCGAGATAGCAGAATTTAATACCAGTCATACATCTTCAACGAATTGGAACGATGTCAAAGACAGTATGGCTAAAACATTTCAAGAGCTTGAGGTAAAAGCGGAGTTTGGTTACTACGGCGAAACAAGCGTCTGCATGCCTAAGTTATTCGTTCATGTCGGTGAGGCTGTTTGGGAGTATTCAGCTTTTTTGACAGTTCTAAACGTTTTTCTCTTTCTATATCTTGTTGCTGCATATGCCGCTATTTTTGCCCGCGGACAAAAAGTAAAATTGAAAGAAGCAGAGAATCAAAGACTACAGAAGACTATATCTCTGCTTATCCTCACCAACTTTTGTTGTTGGATTCCAATCTGTATCATGGCTTTTGTGAGCTTGTCTGGCGTTAAACTTGACCGAATCGTGTACGTCATCAGCGCTGGAGTGTTGCTTCCTATAAACAGCGTCATCAACCCGATCATTTATTCAGATATTGCGGTTGACACGATTAAGCAACTCATGAAACGAGCTCAAGAGTCAGCGACACAGTTATCCCGCCGAACGTTTTAATTCTTTATAGAGTAACGTTTTTTCATTTGCGAATATGAAACTTTAAGTATTACCCGTTTTGTGCACTTTGTTTTTTGTATACTGTTTTTGTTCACTTACTAATAAAATTGTATCTCAATGTATTTTGTTGAGATGTTTTGGCCTTAAATAGCACCCCAATATTACGTCAAATAAATTCTTCAATGTTTTGAGTTTGATCTGCATCAGTGATTTCACGCGGCAATGTTTTTGTTTGGGGACCGAAATGTTAAAAATTTTGGAAGAAATTTTACAGCAGGAATTATCAAAAAACAGCCAAATTTCAACATTTTCATCGAACTTGGATAGTCTTTTAGGTGGAGGGGTTAAAGTTGGCAGCATAACGGAAATTGCCGGTAAACTAATTGAATTAACAGATGTATATATCGTATGTTAGGTCACTTTCTATTATTGTAAATGGAAACACGTAAAACCGACATGTTTTTTGCTTTATATGTTTATGAAGATCAGTTTTTACTACAATTGACCAACAAACAGAATATTTTAATTTTTCCAATTCCTTATTCTGTTATTCATAGTCAGAAAATGTGTATTGCAAGCAAACGTATTACAGTCTGTAAATTATAATTAAAAATAAAGTTGATGTTTACATCCTGCAAAATTTAGGGGTTATGGTCATTTTAAGATATATCATAGCAACAGAATTGGGTGCTAGTGAAGAATCTCCCCCCACCTTATTTCCTAACCCCTAGATTAGTGGGTTAGGTGTTGATGGTTAGGGGTTAGTGGTTATGGGGGTTAGTAGGTAGTGGTTATAGGGGTTAGCAAATAAGGTGGGGGAGGAAGACTCTTCATTAGCACCCAGAATTGTTCATGTTGCCTATTTTCAGGTGAAAGTAGCACTGGAAAGACTCAGTTGTGTTTCCAATTAGCTACAAATGCTCACATACACACCAAGTATGGTGGGGTGGGTGGGGAGACGGTTTATATCGATACAGAGATGACGTTTAAAACTGAGAGGATTGGTCAAATTGCTCAAGCAATGGTTCATCATTGTAAGTATAGCTTATAAAAAGTTATGGCACTGCTATGTACACTTTCGGCTAGTGGAAAGTGTTTGAAGTTGGTATTTGGGGTTTAATGATGAAAGGGTTAGCTGATATAGCTCGATAGTAATTACGTTTAGCGCTCAGATAATAAAGGAGTTTTTAGTAGCAGCAAAACTATGGTTAAAGCTTATAAATAAGATATATATACAGGATACAGGCACAGGTTTATCAAATGCTCAAGTGCTACTGTGCTATCATTGATTTTTGACAGGACCCAAATATTTACCATACAATTATAGTGAAACTTTAGCATTCTAATTTACAATAGTTCGTTTTCTACTTTTTCATAAGCAAAGTTCAACAGTGCACCATAGGTTATGAAGTACTAAATTACCATGGAAAACTAATCTTCTGCTAAAAGATTTTCAACCCCAAGTTTACTTAATGCATTAAAAATCCAAGAATCACTGTTTATCTAAATAATATATTTAATCCAGATTGTTTTAAAGTTTTTACCTCAGTTTTACTAGAGCAATGTTTTACAGTTGAAAGAACAAAGCATGCAACTGACATGAGTGCCGATACAGTTTTATCTGGAATATATTTATTTCGATGCATAAAAATGGTTCAATTACTTGCGGTATCTTATCAACTATTTGAATTTGTGAAATCTCACCCAAAGGTAAATACTAGTTTTATAGAATCCATATTGTTACTTGACCGAATGTGTCCACAACATGAAATCCACTGTTGTGTGTGAAGTTCTGACTGTGGCACATTAATGTCAAAGTACTTTGCCATGTAAAATGTGTAAACAATAGCGGTCCATGGTCGTTGCCATTGCAATTCTATATGGATGAGGTTACTGTTAAAACTTTGCCCCATTACTCTGTCCCTTAGAATTCTTTCATACATCTGAATGAAACATGCTTCACATGTGGCTGATGTGCAACTGTGTTTCCTAGTTGTTAGCATTTGCCTTGGATATTTTCTGCGGATTTTTTAAAATTGCTACATTGATGTCCTATTAAAATCAAACATCAAATTTTGGTGGCTAATTTAATTTATTTTCAGGTTAAGCTTGTGATAGTGGACAGCATAGCACAATGCATGCGGGCAGAGGAAGATATGAAAATAAGAAACAAACTTCTAAATAATCTTGCTGCTAATTTAAGGAAAATCGCAAGTTTGCTCAATGTTGCTGTTGTGTTAGTTAATCAGGTAAATCCACCATTACATGTTTGTAATGATCTATTTTGAGAACTGTGGTAATCTATTGCCTTATTACTGTAACTATTACCCACCCAGTGTGCTAGGGCACTTGCACCCACATGGGCCACAATAGTAGCAGCGTGAGGCTCTGGAGTCTGGGCTACAGGCAGATTACTAACCGCTGTGTCATGGTGCTGTTTGTTAATAAATACCAAACAAGGATTATTCATACAAGTTTTGTTTTAAATAAATAGAGTATTAATACCCATGTCCATTATCTAAACTTCAACATATACAGGTCACAACCAGATTTGACGAGTATGGAAACTCATGTATGGTTCCTGCTTTAGGTGAAAGTTGGTCTAACATACCACACACAAAGTTATTCCTGTACAAACTTCAAGGTCTCAGGTAAAAGTATTTTCAGTTCTCTGTTTTAATATTACATTATTTCGTTTCATATTTATTTCAATAACTTACAAGCATACCTTTTGATATTTATGTTTGTTTTTGTCTTTTTTTTTGAGTTTGCATAAATCACCACCTTGCAACAATCGGGCTCTATATGAAACAGAGCCATGAGGAGTGGTGTAGTACTTGGCAATAATTCAAGACTCCTATTTAAAATTAATTACATTTCAGATTTGCCCTTCTTACCAAGTCACCCACCCAACCAAGAGGAAAAGTAAATTACGTGATAACATCAAACGGAATCCGTGATACAGCTCATGATGTATCATATGATAACATCATAAACATATCACAAAACACAACTGAGCAGTTACTTGCTAATGATCATGATGAAACAGCTGCTCCCGTGATAAAACAATCCTTAGTTCATGAGGAAGACATACAACAACAATGGATTGAATTGTCGCAGAAACAACTCGTAACTGAGGACGAACCTGACATTGTGACATCACAGTCAGTGTCCTCTTCATCCAACCAAGCAATTATAACATCACAGTCAAAAGGTTGTTCATTTAACAAAGACATTATGACATCACAGACAGAAAGCTGTTCGACCAGCCATGACATTATGACATCAGAACAAGTTCAACAACCTCCATCTCCAATTCTGTCCAGACGAAAATCTCGAAAAAGAAAACGAGTTTTAGATAATTAAAATAATATAGTGTCAAATATAAAAACCAACTTTGCCTTTATCTCAAGTCCTATGTAGGACCTTATCCTCTGACTGTTGGGATAATAGGCCAAGGTGCTCAAAAACCTTAGTTGGAAAATGTAGAGGTTTTCTTATTCTAACAATGTTTATATTTACTCAACTATATTTAAAATTTTCTTAGTGTTTTATTATATACATTTTGTTATTAAGTTCTATATTTATTTTAGCAGGTGTTAGAATAGAACTCCTCGTTTAAATATCATGAATGTAATAGCTTTGCGACTACGTTTTGCTGTGAAACCCACATTACCAATATGCAGTCGTTGCATGCAAGGTTTCTATTCAACACAAACTTTACAAAAGGAACCAACTTCATCTATTATTCCCAAACATGAGACAAACATACAACAAGTTATTCCTGACTTTCCCAATGTAATTATGAAAGATACAAACTCTGCTGTGGGATTCTGGAAAACGGAAAAAGGTTTAAAAGTAAGGGACACTTATGACTGTTTCAACTTTTATGTTTATTAGTTATACTGTCTGAAAAACCTGTTAAGACAGCTTATAAATAAATTCTAGTGGTGCTTGTAATTATTGATTGTGTAAAATTGTTTTTAACACAGTTTTGCAGTTATTTGTTACTAGGCTTAAACATAGGTAGAAACATAGAAGCGTAGTGAAAAAAAGAAGTTGTGTGAAAAAAAGAAAACCTGTGTCATAAGTTGCGCTTCACTAGTAGATATATTTGTATATATATAGATGTGTGTGATATTCATTGAATGTTGTTTAGATAAAAGACAAGATACTCACCAACACAGGGAGAGGTTTGAGGTTGCTCGTCTCCATTGAAAGATATAACAATATGTGGGAAAGTTGTTTATTACAAGAAGACAACACGTAAGAATCTGATTTCATTTGCCTGCTACGAAAATATAACAGACAAAAAGCAAGTCCAAAAAATAGTTTTTTGCCCAAATGGCATCGTCACTGTTTTATTCAACTAGAATCCATTTTTTCCCTTTTTACTCAGACTTTTCCGATTAAATGAGTTTGACGAAATATTATACACTCGTCATGGAGCAGAGTGGGCTGCGTGTTTGCTCATATTGAGACTCGGTGGCGCTGTTAAGCTGGTGACGGACGATAGGTGGATTGATGATGCGGCACATTTCAGGTTTGAATTATAATTATTAATTAGTCAGCACTTTTCTAGACAATAGGAAAGTTAAATATTTTGTACAGATCAATAAACCAATGGAAAGAACTTTTCTTATTTGCCAGACTTGATTCTATTAAATTCGATTCATTATTGATATTTTTTTGTTTGTATTTTAAACTCTTTTTCCATGACATATAAACACCACAATATAAGTCTATGACGTATGTAACTACTCACTAAGCACTAATGTCTTCTGCTTTCATAAGTTATGGTGTGAAGTATTGCGTCACACTTACTTTCCCATGGGAATTTATGCCATTTGCCTGAAAACCACAAACCACTGGAACATTCTTTTGACATTATCTAATTCCCTTCCACTAGAACACCAAAGAAGAAGGATTGTACAATTGATGCGATTGACCTTAGAAATACTTGTGTAACATACGATGGATTGCAACACTTAAATAGACTGGGTTATGTCAGGTAAGATATATTTTATATTCAATACTTAATATTATTAAACTCATAAAAAATCAATAAAAGACTGCAGCATTGGCAAAAGCAATACATTTGGTTGAAGCATATGGCCTAAAACCCAAGTCCTAAGACAGTGTAACTGGAACGTCCCTACTCTGATAGCAACAGTTTATACCATGGGACCTTTTAGCCCACACTTTAATTTTCCGCATCTGTTTACTGTTATTCTTAAATAAAAAAAATAAAAAACTAACACTACTCAACAATACATACTAAACTACTATTTTTTGTCAGTTAGTAAATTTCTTTGCATGACCTCTGTGTCTTCTTCCAAGACACAGAGTGTAAGAAACCCTTGATTTTATCCAGGTACTTAAACGTTGGTGATTGCGAGCACTTCACCAACGAATGCATGGCACGCCTACACCCACTAGCTGACACATTAGAATACCTGGATGTCAGTGGAACTCAAGTTTCTCCTGAAGGTTTAACTTTTCTCAGGATATTTCCTCATTTAAAGTGGATCAACCTTAGTAGGTTAAAGGTAAATATTTCAATCTTAGTGTATATAAAACAAAAAGAAGTGGTGTGAATGTGATAATGTAATCAATGATAAAACAATACATATAACATGCATCAAGGCTTAATTGTAAATCCAATACTTTGTAGGCAAACCATTAGGAAGGCATGGGGGACATTTTCCCCCCAACTTTTGAAACCGGATGACACTTATATTATATCCTTAAGTTTAAAAACTAAAACAGCATTTACTTTGTTGTTAAGGGTTTTTACAAATAAGTGAAGCCAAAGTTAACAGTATCCACATTAGTCAACACTGCTTTTGTAAGAACACTATTTTAAAAGACACTTTATGTAACAATTTGTTCAGTCTGTATGGGCGTATGAAATTTCATTTCTTCACCCTTCTATATACACAGAACCCTGACAAGTTAGAAGCATTGCTACCATTCCTATATGAGATCCTACCACCTGAATGTGTTGTAGTGTTAAATGATGAGATACCAGCTTCAAGATATGGGAGTCCTATTCCTTTCAGGAGTTCCAGAGATCCCAACAGAGATGACAAGTTTGAAAAGAATCCTAACATAGGTAAGATTGTATTGTGTATCTTTATATGCTTGTACATCCTACAATTTATTATACAATAGGACTCGGACGGTAGTCAGACACAGATGCATAGTGTAACTACTAATGCCTCATGCTTACTGTCGAGTGATAACATGGCTGTTTTTTTACTTCAGAAATTGTTTGTCCTCTTACTCCAGAAACACATGGTGTATTCATACACATCATGCCCATTGTCAAGTTATAGCATGGGTATCTTCTTACACACCATACACACTGAAACACACATGGTGTGTTCATACACTTTATGCTCACTGTGAGTTATAACGGTGTCCTTTTATACACTAGAAATTCATGGTGTATTTAAACACACCTAATGCTCACTGTCAAGTTATAACTGGGTATCTTCATATACATCAGATACATATTGTGTTTTCATACACCCCATGCCTACGTATAAGTTATAACTTCATTCACCATGTAAATCCCTGCCACACAGGTGATATTGTTGCCTTCAATGAAATCTATGGCGAGAATGCTATAAGATTACAAGACGTCACCCACATACACCAGATGTGGAAAACACCTTTGCAAACACCAAAGAGACAGAAATACCTCTCAGCAATGAACACAAATACCAAGATAGGAATAAAGACATTGGTTAAATATATTAAGAAAGCAGAAAAATATCCACCCTTGTTATAAACTGGAAATCTTCTTTTTAATTCTTAGGAAATTTTCATTTCTCTGTTATAATAATATTGTGTGTACTATGGTGCTAAAAATTTCAATGTTGTTTATATTTTTTCTTAAACTTCCAAAACTGGCAACCTACCTTTTATCCCTTAGAAGCATGTTGTGTTACAAACTACTACATTGTATATTTATTTACTTCGGTATTAGGCCAAATGTGACCCAGTGCTACACCAGAGGATCTCACCCTTACAGAATAAAATGTTTTTGCTGCAGACCTATTTGCCAAGTTCACTTGTAAAATTGAAAGGTTTTGTTTTTTGTGTGATTTATTTTAAGAAATACCAAGTTCATGTTTAGTATCTGTTATACTGTATCCAATTCTCTTTCCTTGCGTTTAAATAATCCCAACTTTTCACAGATGATAAATATTAGGCTAGAACATTTAAAATGTTTCTTGGAAATATAATATTAGTGATAGTGTCGTGTTATGTGTCTCAAGTGCATGGACTATCTGACAGAATTGGTAAGTTTACTTTAAATTTACTCAAAATTTTGTAAAAATGGTAACTGGACAGTATATGGGTTATAATGACTGTTGTTGAGTGGTAGGCATTATTGTGGCAAATCCCTGATATTTTCTAAATGACACAATGAACATCTGGTGATTACAATTGTTCTTATATTGTTTCTATGTTGCAGCTCCACGTATCACACGAGGGCCAGGGGTTGAGGAGGCTTCTGTTGGGGAAGTTGTGAAGTTTTATTGCAGTGTACGTGGAGACCCTATGCCAACTATAACTTGGTGAGTTGCGCACGATGTTGAGACATTCCTAGATCCTAGTTCATCTGTGCTCACAGTCAAGAGTGTCCAGTTATAATATTGGTATCTTCTTATACACCAGACACAGCAGACGTAACCACCCATACCCAGTGTCAATGTTTTAACCTAACCACATTACAAGCTTTGTTGTATTCCTCCAAGGTCACACAACAACAACCCAATCTATAGTGGTTCTAACTTCACACTACTTGAAGATGGAAATATTTTAAGAGTTCAAGTCTCTTCTAAAACATTTCAAGGACAATATTGTTGCCATGCCGATAACGGACACAGAATAACACCACAGTCATGTGGAGCTCTACATATTAAACATGGTAAATAATTTTAATTTAGTGTTCAAAGCAACTATTGTTTTTTTCAATGCTAGCTTGAGTTTTGTTAGCCCTTAGTAATGTTCTTCTGTTGTGTATTAGTTTTGCTTAAATTTGCTGAAATACCTTTTTATGCCAGTATTTTTATTCATCAATATTTTAATTTATCAATATGTATTATTTTGCAATCATATCTAAAAGAAACAAAGCCCCTATTCATAGTTAGTTAATAATTGCTCTGTAGCCTAATTACAGTTACTATTGTAAAATGTTTCTTCTACATTCACATTTCTCTCTGCTTATGCCATTTATTTATATTGATCTCCTTCTAACATTACAGCACCCCATGCTACTATATCACCACTTATACTTGAGATAAAGCAAGGGGCCACCACTACATTACACTGCACACTAACTGGCCGTCCCACTCCAACTTTATACTGGTATCATAATAATCAGTCTCTACCTTGCCATAAGGTTTGTATTTTAAATAATAAGTCAAGGGATTTAGGTCATGTTATAGTATTTTATTTTCATTGGGCATTTATAATTTTTGTGGACATAACCTGAGGTGGCAGAGTAGGCAGGCCAGCCTTTTCTACACTGCATTAATCAGTGAACACTACAACCCATAGGTTGAGTTGGTTTCACAGAAATGGGTGTCTAACTATTCCTGCCTCCCCTGTGTTTTAAAAAGTTTGACGCCCATGTTTGTGCCTTATATGTATTACACCAACACCCAGGGTATTACCCAAGGCAGCTTATAGACACTGAATGATGTAGATTCTATAAGGGTGGGTCTTTAATAAGGTACACATGGGACCTGAATTAGTGAATTGTAGGTATATTACCCATCTGCCATGGGTGCTACCATTTAGATCCTACTGAACTAGTTTATGGACACTTCATAAATACGTATTCCATAAGGGTGAGGTCTATAATAAAGTTCATTGAAGTCTACATGTAGATTTTTAAAAACAGGCATTTAATTAATAAAACATCCGTATATAATTATATGAATCATTTTTTTGTTATTATGTGAATCATTTTTTTGTTAACTAATTAAATACAACTTGCAGAAGACAGGTTTTGTGCTAACTGCAAACAAACTTTGCCGAAACATTGAATTTTCTGGAATGGATTTAATTATTCGCCAAATATCGATTGAAGACACGGGTACCTATCAATGTGTGGGGTGGAATTTACTTGGAAAAGGTTTTTCACCTACAGCTCATCTCATCTTAGCTAAACCAATAAAAGCGAAACCAGGTTTGTATGGTTGGGTATTTAGATCTAGAAGTTTACAGTGACATTCAACAAATCAATTTGGTGCCGGTAAAATGGCTTTGTGCTTATAATTGCAATGTAAATATAACTTTGGGAAAAAGTGCGTTTTGGTGGCATTAGCCATCCATATATTTTTATTACTAACTTTTCCTTACTGTTCCTTACTTTATTGCAACAAAACTTTATTTTGTTTCTTTGTAATATTCCTGTTTCTTCTTTTTTCCTGCTCATTCTCCCCCTGCTCTTCCTCCTCTTGCTCATTTCTCTCACTTCATCTCAGATACAGGGTAAGCTACTTCTTCCTTTAATTTTTTTATACATAACATTTCTACCATGCATAACACAAATGTCTACCATGGTTTTGGTGTTTTATCTTCTGTATAATTTAAGCTAATATGGGTTTCTTTATTTGCAGAAGAATTAAAGTTACCACAACCACTACCATTAATGGTAAGTACAATATACTTCATATTATTTAAATCTCCTAGAAATACTCTGTCTGTTTTACAAATACAGTAAAACTGTCATGGAAAGGTAGAAATAGTGTCACCTTAATACTATATTACTTAGCTAGTAGCTTATACAGATTATATTAGAGTTACTCAAACTTTTCAGACTAACTGCGCTATTTGATCTTTTGTTTACAAAACCGAATATATTTTACTCAGATGTTACTTTTTACAAAACGCATGAATTCTCATAGCATTTAGCCAGTATCACATAGCATATAGACAGTATAAAAACATGGGTATTCAATGAATGTATTTAAACATCATAACAATACATATGAATTTTTCCATGTATACAGAAATCCCACAAGACAAAGTAGGAAGTAACGTTCTTCTATGGGTTATGGGTTTCATGCTAGCCATTGTAGTGGTTTCGATATTTGCCTGCGTCATCTACTTTGCTTGTAAGATGGGGTTTTTCAAACGGTGCAGAAGACAGCGTAATATGTGAGGGTTAATATAGAAATTGAATACTTTATTACTTTGTTTTACTTGTAGTTTGCTACTGTGACCCAGTGGTTAAGTGATTGTATCGTAACCAAAAGGTAACGGGTTCAATGCTCAATACGGATACCGATATGGCATATATGTCTAAAGGTGGCTGTACACAGTATCCGGCATGCGAATTCGCTTGCGAAGTCGTATGCAAACCCGTGTCCAATTCCGCATGCGAAATCGGGACAAAACAAACAAAACGGACAAATTCGGGATACTGTGTACAGCCACCTTAAGTGTTTTGGATAATGGGCCAAATTTGGCCTAAATCCTAGGTCCTTGTACAAGAACATCACCCCATATAGAATAGATTAATTTCATATGTTTTCTTGAATAACACTGCCATTGCCCTGTTGCACAAGGATTAGGTTTTTTCATTCATTTTTCCAAGGCACACAACATTTACCATTATTCCCTTCTACCACAGCATCACGCAAGCCAGTTCATCCACTCACGAGTTTGAGATGTTTAGAAATGGTTTAACGAACCATATGGACTTTCCATGTGTGGTGCAATCTACTGTACACACACTGGAGTACCCGTGGTATAAACTTAAGTTTCTCAAAGAAATTGGGGAAGGAGTGTTTGGCAAGGTTTATGAAGCAAGGTAAAGGTTTTGTAATGGTGTCAAACTTTGTCCTTATTCCAGCTGGGTATTAGGGTAATGGGTTAACTCTGATTTAAATCCAAGGTACTGTGTTCTGATCTAGTGTAGAAATGAAATATTTTGAGGGGTTGCCACTACCATTCCCACAGTCGAGTTGCTGAAGCTACTGCACTGTGTGGAGAGGGGTACTACCCTTTTCCCATTATTCAGTAGGGTGGGGAAAGATAGGACACCTTTTTATCCTATTTTCTTGTCTCATCTGGTATAAACAAAGAACAATCAATAAATTATAAAGCCCTATTCTCAGCACGGCTCTCTTAGAACATTGTTAATTGAACATTGTTAATTGTTTAAAAGACGATCAAATTGGAATATTGTGTGCTAAAGATGTCCCATCTTACCCCACAGTACTATGTCTTTGGGTTTTTCCTCCCACAAAAAATGAAGGAAATTTCCTTAAACTCTTGGTTCACCGTATGATACAAAATCTATAACACATTATCACAGCTATGCATTTTAAGATTAGAATATTATGTGCAAAAAGTAACCCATCTATACTACCATTCAGTAATCTTTCTTCTAACCAGGGCATTTGGGTTGTTTGAACATGAGGATGAAATATCAGTTGCAGTGAAATCTCTACAAACAGTAAGTCTCACCTCACGTAGTGATATGTTAAGGGAAGCAGTTTCTTTACATAAGTTCCGTCATCCCAACATTGTTCAATTGCTTGGTGTTTGTTTTGAAGAGTGCCAACATTATCGAGAACTTGTGGATCAGTATGGTACGTATGGTATTCGTAACTGTATAAATATATATGTGATAAATGCCTTGAAACTTGCTCTGATCTGATTTTCATAAAGTTGGACGATTTTATAGCGAAATAAAAGTCAGGATCAAGGCTAAAAGTTGAGATTCTATTTGAAAAAGAGACTGATAATGCAAAATTAAGTAAAATATTTCATAGAACTTAATTCTTATGGTCTCCGTAGAATGGAAGTTAGGAATAACAAATACTTACTTTTTGGTTTTACCTGTTTATTACAGTGCAAAAATTTGATACACTATTCTAAAATGTTCTGACATATGATTATTTCCAGGTTATATTGGACCAGAACCCCCATTCTTATTATTTGAGTTTGTTGATGGTGGAGACTTATGTGCTTACCTGCGTGCTCATGGTCCTTACAAACAAATCTTTAAAAAACAGAATTGGTAATTTAGTTTAATAATTCCTAACGATATATAATATATACCTTTTGAAAATTAACTGCATTTGGTATTTAGTCAAATTTAACTTAAAGTGCATATTGTTAGTTAAATCAGTGAATCAACCAATTTAAAAACCTTATAAATTAGTTTTGCTCTATAATGCAGTCAGTTGCGCTACTGTTTGAGATCTTTTTATTTTTCTAATGTACTTCACTTTACATTGCTAATTAGTAATTACCTTTAAATTTACACTACTTTTTACGTTTGACATGTGGTGTATGAAACACTGGCATGAGGTGTATGGAACAGAACACCTATGTTATAACGACTATCATTTTCCAGCCACGCAAGTTACATTGCAAAGTAACAAAGTTACCACATTGCAAGATACATTCATTTTAAACATAAAAGCTCCCGAACCCATTTTATCACCATACCATCCACAACATAGGCATGGCAAACAACCAACACCACCCCCAACCAACACTATGGATGAACAAAACTTATCTTCAATAGATCGCTTGAATATGACATTACAAATATCATCAGGGATGGAATATTTGGCTGAACAACAGTTTGTACACAGGTTTTCTAATACTCATGTACATAATATGTTTAAATGGTCAAATAGCAAGTTGGCAGTATTAATTCAACCCCTATATACTGTACATAAGTATGTTTTTGTTTTCAATATAAGGCATTCTAGATCCTTTAGGTGTGCCTGGCCATAGGATTTTACCCATATTTCCATTATGCATGACCCAAAATTTAAGCGATTCGACCACAAATGTTCATCTATTTACATGGGGCTAAATTGATCATAGACATAATATAAATATGTACATATATAGCTAAATTTAATATATTTTATGTTTTTAATACAAATACAGGATGCAGATTAAAGAACAAATTTTCAAGTAGTTGTGTAGATTTATTAAAGCTTAAAAGTGACTTGAAGTTTTTAAGTTGTATAAATAAACTGGGACTAAGCAGAAAAATACGTTTAAAAATTCCCGTTGCTAGGGTAAACAATCGGCGAAATTAGCCCCATTTGGTTGCCCTGTAAGATTTCTATGGTGATGAAATAACTCATGTTTATATACGGACTCTGATCCAGAATAAATAATTTTTGATCTATTACACACTAAACAATTAACTTCACCCATTAAATTTGTTCCATTACAAGTGTAGGTTGGAACATATTATCTGGCTCGCATTAGGCAACAGCACCTTTACACATAAACCCCTAATTCCCAATTACTTTTTTTCAACTTTTAATTGCTGTAACACTTTGTATATATTTTATAGAGATCTTGCAACAAGGAATTGCTTATATTCCCCTGCCACTTCTACTGTAAAGATTGCCGACTTTGGCTTGTCACGAAATATGTACTCCTCTGATTACTACAGAGCTGGTGATGTAGAATCTGTCCCTGTGAGGTAACAATGCATATTATGACCATTAGGATTAATGCTCATATTGTTATATTTGTTTATTTTTGTCTCCATTTGAAAAAAAGACTGACTGGGACATTTAAGCGAAATTTTTAAATTTTAGTATACAGTTGCTTGGACTTGACTTTTGCCTGTTACGTTTCATAGCACCCGGTCCTTATTTTATTTCTCTACAAGAATTGTTTAACACTATAGGCATCAGATCAGTTTCAGATTCACGGAATTTATTACATTTAAAAAAATATATATTCTTATTATATATAATGAACATATTATAATCTCATATGTCACTTAATGCACATTGCAGCGCATTATATAATATCATACACCATAGATGGATGGCCCCGGAATCTATCATGTATGGCAAGTACAGCTCTAACTCTGATATCTGGGCATTTGGTGTTACAATGTGGGAGATATACACCAATGCTATACAACCTTATTTTGGGTTGACCAATCAACAAGTGATACATACTGTTGTCCAGGTAAAATTGTTTGTTGTTTTAACAAAAGTGATGTATGAATTGTATCTCATATTCTCATGCTCTCTGTTTAACGTAGGTGTCTTCTTATAAACAGACACATGTGGTGTATTCATACATCTTATGCTGTTTGTTAAGTTATAATATGAGTGTCTTCTTATGCACCAAACACCATAGGTGCCAAACACATGAAAACTAGTGAAGGCTGCGATAGTTCAAACCTAATTCAAATTCTCTTTATGGGTTCAACTTGCAATGATTACTGATTGATGCAAAATTCCAGGTTTGGCCAGACAAACATAGTGTATTCATGCACCTCAAGCTTGATGTGTTTATGTAAGTTCTAACATTTCTCCCAACCAGGGTGGAGTTCTCTCCAAGCCCGAGGCTGCCCCCTTGTGGGCATACAAGTTAATGTGTCTATGTTGGGCAAGCGAGCCAAAGAATCGTCCAAACTTCACCGTTCTGTCATCTGTTTTAAAGTCGGCTTTCTGTAAAGCACAAGGAATAACATTGGTGCAAACTCATGAGGAATCTTCCTATCTTGATATTTAGTTTGTGTTGCATAGGGTTATGTGAATAGCTGCAAATTATGTGTAATATGGGACAGATTGTGCTTGGTGTTCGGATAGTTTAAGTAACATAATATTGATGTAAGAAAAATGGTATCTTCTAAATGTAAAACATTAGTTTAAACTCAAAAAATCGATATAAATTGTAGCTACCAGTTTTCAGATTTGGTTTTATGGGTTACCAGGTATCTCATATCATTTTTGATTTACAGGTATAGAATATGTTCATGTTTTGCTTTACATGCTACATAGATTCTAAATTAGTATAAAATTTAGTGAAATATATATGGTTAGAAAATAAGTTTGCTTATGTTTGACTCCTATGTTGCCATGGTAACAGGCTTGGAATTTTTTATTTGTGTTTTGTTTGCATACATAGTCATACAGTACATATTTACCAATGATAGCATTAGCAATATATTAATATCAAGGTTCAGGTACAAATATATAAATATACATTAACAAATAATTAAGCCAACACATATCTTGCTGACGTGACTTGCAAGAAGGATAATTGAATTATAAAGTGCTTTTGTTAGGGCAAGGTGATTAATTTGTAATTTATTATTGATTTATTAAATATTTGTACATCGTTTATTTGCACAGTGCTTTAGTCATTTTTAGTATCTGTATGACTTTCTTTGCATGTAAATGCTATTCTACATAAGTTTGGTGCTGTGGTACGCCAGGGGTACTAGGTAGGATATAGAACAATATTGGCCTATTAGTGCTATTATTCAGACCCCACTGAGGCCGTTCATAGATACTCAATGAACCCACAAGATGTTGTAATAACTAATAGTAATAATCTTACCATGTACCTATAGATAGCCTTGCATCTTATATATGCTGCATTTAATGTTTTTTCATGCCTTGCCTTATGTTTGTTTTAAGAATGTGTATTATTATTTAAACACTATCATGCTGATAAGATTTAAGATCAATTATTCAAACATTAAAAAATCATGTTGCACAGATTTAACCTTGTGGGTGGTTGTTTTTCTGTATGGCTTACCATTTTAATAACTTATTGGTAACCATTGGGTTGTGGCAAAGACCATTAAATGTCTTGCCCAAAGATACTTACGCCCACAACAATACCTGCATGTCTAACTTTAAGATAGCAAGAGGAATATGCAAAGTCGATTTACTTTAATATGTCGCCAGTCACATCTCAGTGTCAACATTACAACCTTAGTATCAGAGTAGTTTTGTTTGACCAACCAACAAAATTTATTTTACACCCAGAGTGCCTTTTAAAGTTAATGATTAAAAACTTATTGGAAAGCCCCGAGAACAACAGGTTCTAAATTGAATGTTTCTCATAAAAATGATTTATAAAAAGGCATGTAAGTTACACCACAGTTCATTGTAGGTCAGTTTTTCTGTGATAATTAGCATGTAGTTGCTTCGGTGTAACCAACCAACATTTGTTGTTTTATTGTTTCAGGTTTGTTTAGTTCCAGATAAGAGATTAACTGCTAAATGATTTTTATCTATTGCGGTTTTAGTTTGGTTTCATGAAACTTTGATTTCATTTAATATTTAGGCTAATTTAAAGATAAATGAAGCTTTTTTACTTATTTTGCTAAAACATTCTGTTTAATAATTATAAATTATTCGAATTAAGAGAAGTCTGTTATATCATAAAACAATAGTACAATCATTGATTCCATTTTCTGTGCTAATTCATAGTATATGATTGTATCATATGCTAGTATTCTATTAGAAAGGTGCATGTACCATGAAGTATAACTAATACTTGTTTGCACACAATTGTTAAGTAGAAAAAGTGCATACAAATTGTGTTTGCTTTTTAAGTTGGGGCATATGCTGCTGTTGTCACAAATCAAACAATGTTTATAAGCTTCACGTTTAATTATAAATCTTTTGTGTATGAGAACTTAGTAGCGTTAAAAGTAAATCTATCATATTTATAAAATGTTTTAAAACTTAAGTAATTGAGACTTTAGGCATTAAATTTTAAGCTTATAAATTATGTGAGACTGCTATGCTTAAAATTTGACTAAACAAAGAAAATGGACAGAAGGTTATCCATCGTATCTTCTCCATCAAGTGTGGCTTCCTATTGTCATATGGTACCAGAGACCAATGAGGGTTCATCGCAGCCAGTTGAATTAAATACTTTGGTTGATGTTAATGTAAATGAAAATGGTAAGAACAAATACAGATAATTGATAAATAAAAGATTTAAAATTATGTCAGTCAGTTTTTTTTTTACTTTTTGGTTTTATATGAGGTTTTGTTTTATTTTTTAAAGTTATTAAATTAAGCTATTTGGTTCAGAATGTCTTAAGCTCCACTCCCATATTTTAATTCTCACATTCATTTACCCCAATTTAACTGTCTGTTTAGATCTTGTCCACCCATATCATGCATCATTGGAAGAGGAAGAAACACCCTTATCTGGTAAGTATTTGTTTGATTTGGTAACAAAATTGATTCCAAGGACTCAAACTCAGTGGTCGAAAGTCTAGGCATGCCAAGAACAGTTGAAACAACTTTTAATCTATTTTTCTCACAGCACAATTTGAGGAGGTTCATCTCAGGATACAATCATTTGCTCCAAAAGAGGTTTGTTGAAGAAGTTAGGCATGTTTGACAGTTCTACGTATTTCTCAATAACTTTTCCTATATTTTAGGCAACTTTAAATGGTTTGATTGAAAATGTACTTCAGGAACATCTTCATAATGATGTGAGTGACTTGTACTTGTCTTTTTGTTTTGTGTTAAGGATATCATTTTAATAAACATATATAGAAAGTTGTGGTATAGCAGTACAGCTATTGCCCTAAATACAGCATCACTATAGTGGTCACTAGTAGGTTTTCGCAACAGTCAGCAATTTTAAAAACACCTAGGGCCTACTTAGTTACAAATGTGGTACCTAGAAGGCCTGTTTTATAACTTTGAGTTATCCTGTCACTTTTTTCTATTAATCTTGTACCATCATTTGCATCTTTAGATTTAGTAATTATTTATTTTGGTTTTACAATGTTTTTTTTTGACCATTTCAGACAAATATTTTACACTGGAAAAGTGTCTTTGATCGATCAGATGAAAGGGTTACCAAAGATTTGAAAATCAATTCCGAACAATTGGTTCAATTCTGCGCAACATCCTGCTCTATATCTCCATCTAGTTCCCAGATGTTTGGTTTGTGGAATTCTCGGACAAACTCATGGATCAAACTATGGGAGCCAATCATTTTAAGACACCATGGCGATCAAACAGACCCAAATGTTGTCAACTTATTGGACAACGTGCACTTGGAATTCAAAATAAGGTTCAGTTAATATCATACCCAATTAAACAAGACCTGTAACAGTAGCATTTAAGCTGTTGTTCCATTTTCTACATAATATAGCATTCTGTTAATTATATTTTTCAAATATATTGAACTGTTTTGAATTACTTTTTCTCAATGAGATTTATTTAGGTTTTTCTTGAAAGCTTCGCGGAACACAGATACAAATAACAAGTAAGCAAACTGAAATTCTCTAGTTTATTATGCTGTGTTACTTTAAAGAAACAACAGTTTTTATTTTATTTTTAGCAACAGGATTCCACAAGAACCAAGTGTGTTTAATTATCTTTTCCATCAAACAAGACATAACTTCATACAGGTATGGACTTTAATTAATTGTTAAATGAATACCTTATGTAAAGCCTGACCATTTCTTGTGTTAAGAAAATTGCTGAACTCAGAACAAGTCTAACATCAGTTACAAAAATCTGTTGGCCCTTAATTGTAAGGGGTATACAGTTTACTCAGCTAGTTGTGTATTAATCTCAACCAAGTATTTTTACCTAAAAGTAAATATCTACAGCATGGGACATGGAAACAACATGAAATTGATGCAAAAACATTTGAAAGTTCAGCGCTGACATTAGCTGTTATTGATTTGTTGCATCTTTCGTTTCTGTTACGAAAAATTCCAAAAGAAGTTTTGAAAGCAATTGATGTCTCGAATTTATTGCCAAAGTAAGATTTCCCTAATTTTGTGTGCATTGTTTTATTTATTATATAATTTAATCAACAACGTTTTGTTGTAAAGTTTTTGTTTCAAGTTTGCCTGACAAAATATCTCACCTTTTCAGAATAGAATCTCTATTATTTGGTGTCTATAAACCGCCTTGGTAGGGATTTGATTATAGAACCCTTGGTGTTTAAGTAAGGAGATAAACTATGCTTAGATTCATAGCCCGCTGTTACAACTTCACTTGGAATAGAATATGTTTCCTTATCATCAATTCCATTTTTGGTTATTATGAACAATTTAAAAATCTTTTCCAGATCACTTCAACACAACTTGGATAAACAGTGGTTTATTGAAAAATACAAATGGAAGTTTATGGCCCAAAAACGATTGGCACATTTACTGAAAGAAACTTTTCCTAAAAATTCTAGTAAGTAATCACTGTTACAATTGCATTACTTTTATATATAACTAATAGCTCGGTCTCATTATTGTATCTCGCATTATTATTAAAGTGGAAACACTTTGCTTTGAGATTATTCCAGTATTTGATGTCTTTTTTTATGTGCATAATTGTACAAAAAAATCTGCTCTACAAAGTTGCATATGTGTTAAACTGTAAGCAAACGGGAGGTAGAAGAAATAGAAATCCTTTATTACAACTCTTAAGAATAAATTAGTAAAAACATTCTGACATACTGCAATCGAAAGCAACCAAAACTTACATTTCTATATTTATCTTCAGACATACAAGCAGATGAAGAACAAAATGAAAACATGGTGAGGTTTTTACAACTCAGTTACCTGCAGTGTATGGAATGTGAATTCCCAAGTCCAGGGAATGTGTTCACATTACTTCAACGTGGAAGACTTGTTGTTGTGTCCGGAGATGAAGGAATTAAAATAAAGAGGACACAGGATACTGAGAGTTCAGAAAATGTAAAAGAAACTTGGAATTTCTTAATCTTTGAATTTTATTGACAGTTTTATGTTTTCTACATATTATTGGTCAAATGATAGATTCTTATTTTGTTAATGGTCATTAGTGTACACAACTGCTTTAGTTAGATACACCTGTATCAAAATGTTTCTGTTATGCTACAGTAATTTGTCATATGAAAACTTATAAATTAACCGTTTTTAACAATACTCTTTGTTACAGAAGCTATGTTTGATCCCTTTAACTGAGCTAGCCAACGTTACGATTTCCAAAACTTCTCCAACAGTGTATTTGAGCAATCTACAAGGAAAACATGAGGTATTTTAAACACTGTGCTTTTTGAAGTTGTTCAAAAGACTCTTAACTTCTTAAACTATTTATAAAGACACACCTGTGCCATTGCTGTAAGATTTGTAAAACAAATATGTCTTTTTATTATGTGTATTTACTTTCAATAATAATACCCCACTTATCATGTCTAATGTTGTAATATAAATACTGCAAAATAAAATAAAAAAAACAGCTAAGTGTCACCATTGTTGGGTGTAAGCTTCATAGGTGAGACATTTACTGGCAATTACTGCAACATAGTGGTAACCAATGGGATGTCTAAGTCCTTATCCTTACATAAAACAATCACAGACAAAGTTACACATGTAATTAACTCATGTTATAACTTCTTTGCCCCGCCATGCAAGGATAACAAAGTGACATTCATTCATTCCATGGGCTTAATCTAACCAGTGTTCAATATATTGCAGGAACTTCATTTTAGTTCCATGGCTGAAGCTTTGTCATTTACTTCATGTGTTGATGGTTACTATCAAGTACTTGTGGATCCAACGCATTACCTTTGTAGGGATGTGGTTTCAAACATGAGGTTGATGTATGCAAGGTTGCATTGCTTCACAAATATAAGGTATGTGGGTTTATCTGGTACTTAATGTGATGATTAAATGTATGTTTGTGTCACTTACATGTATGCACTGAAGGCCCCACCCATGAGAAAGTAAATGACCAAACCAACCAAAAGTTATGTCTGCTTATTCACACACTGCAATAAGTTTAGCAACTACACTGTGTGCATGGGAGTGACACTATAAATAAGTTACTCAAGTTTCCACCCATAAATAAACAAACCAACCTAAAGTTATGTCCACTTATCCACACACTTCAATAGCTTCAGTAACTCTGTGTGCAAAAAAGTTTAACTAATCCTCACTATTCCACCACAGTCGTGCTGCCGGTGAAACCAGATTAAAAGAATATGTTTCATCTCAACCAACACCCTTACACCAATGTTGTTTACTTAGAAGATGTAACACAGAGTTTGAAAGTTTCTATCTCTCACTATGGCAGGTGGGTGAATTTAAGTTTGCAGAAGTAGGTCATTTTTTGCTCAATTCTAGGTTCCCTGGCATGTATCACCAAAAGGCCTCATCTATATAGCATAAAATAATCATTTACGTTTAGTTTGTCATATATGCACCTAGTCACAAAGGTAGTTAATGTACCAACAACTATAACTAGGGCAGGTTATAATAAAAACACAGCTGCCATTTACAAATTTTCTTATCTGTATGTTCACAATTACAGACCGACAAGACTTTTCATTTCAAAATTCACCGTGGAGAAAATAAATTATTTGGAATTTTTGGGCTCGGCGCTTCTTATAACTTTCAAAATGTTGAAGAACTCTTGGTGGCGCTAGAGAAAAACGAAGTGTGTGAAGATATCAAGACTGATGTGTTCATGGATCATAGGATATACCCAAGCACTCAAGGTAAGGGAATGATAATTGTGTGTCAGTGTGTTCTAGCAGTCTTGATTTTATATTTTTCATCAGTTTCTACATGGGTGCGGTCTTTGTCAGAAGACATGGAATTTAGGCCAGATTTGGCCCATTATCCTTTTAATCATTAATAGACGATAAAAATTCAAGTTTTGTTATAATTTGTTTAACCAAAAAGTTTACAAAAAATAGCCATTTACTAATACATTTGCTTATGTCGGTGTAAATCTACATTATGGCGAATGATTTCATAATTTATTGTGTTTCTGTCCATCGTTTTAAAACAATGTCTTAATTAGATCGACAACCAATTCTGTTCACAAAAAAGGTTGAAGTTGGGTCAGTGTTGCCACGCTGTGTTTCTCCTGAAGATATTCAAGAAATAAAGGTATGGAAACACTTCTAAACTAAATATATATAGGTATAAATGAATATTATCTTTGAAACATGTCCTAAAATTTCCTTGGACGTTTATTAAGGCCACAAAAGGCTGCTCAAGGCATTCCATTTTTAAAGGCCGATTGCTGCAAAATGCTTACTAAAACAAAAATTGTAAATAGTTTAATACAAATTTAAAGTTGTTTTGAATTAACAAAACTACTTTACAGACAATGCTATACCCTACCAAGCACACTCATTCCTACATCCATGTATACAAACCAACCAATAAGCTGGTGATGGTTCGTACACTGAATGAGATGGATCTTTATAGCAACCAAAGGAAAGATCTCTTAAATGAGGTTGGTGTATGTTGTTCATTGCAATAAATGCACCTATCCACACTTTTTTTAAATTAAAACAGAATTTATGTTATGTAACCAATATATGCCAATGCCTAAACCAGTATTTTTATTTGTGTTTGAATATTTATATAACTTTATGATAAAGTGGTTATGGTACAGTTTTATAATATCATCCTAAAATATTATGAATTATATAATATCTTAAACATTTAAATTGCTTTTGGTTGCATATTGTTTATTTTAACAGTCCTACCAAGAATCGCTGAAAATTCTATCAAAATGTGGCAACCATATTCATGTGATTACTTGGTTTGGTAACTCATCAGCCAACAAGGAAGTTTTAGAATATTCTAACTTTGGTTCAGTTACTGCTTATATGTTTAAAAGAGCAAAGGAAATGGTAGGTCTAGCTGTATTGAGGTTTTGTTAGGAAACAAACGTAATACTCAAGTCATCACAAAAGATATGTGACATTAAGCCTTTTGATTAAAAGCTTATCACAAAAGCTTTCTTTTTTTTGTGTCTTTTATTATATGGAGAAAATATATAAAAGTATACAAAACTTATGTATTATATAAAATTCATTTTTAGATCACACAACCAGATTTAAGAGTTGCCACCTCAGCTACTTGGTTAATGCAAGTAATTTACCAGCTCACTCATATCATGAACTATCTGGTAAGCTTAATATAACCCATGTTTCCTTACATTTAGATTCTATTCTATAATGGTAAGGTCTTCAATGAACCCCACTTTAGACTTTTAGGATGTGGGTGTATTGCTCCATTACGCCAAAATCATATTGCTACAATCTAGCAGGGCAGTTTATAGACTCAATAATATGGGTGAGGTCTTTAATGAAGCACACTTGTTATGTATGTATTATTTCCCCCTTACAACACCCAGTGTTCCAAACAAGGCAGTCTTGTATACTCATATAAATTCTAACCCTAAAGATTGTGATAGGGTCGCATAGAGTAATGAGTTTGATAGGTATCTCTATCTTTTTTCACCATAAAGATTAAAATCTTTGCTCCCACTCTTCTAGGAGGAGAGGAATCTTCCTCATGGAAGAATCTGTGGTGAACGACTCCATTTGTTTCGGGAGGATCCATGGATCAAACTCGCTGATCCGGAAGTTCAAGTTGATCTCGATGAGACGAAACAAAATAATCCGGTAAGGATTGAATGTTGTTAATAATCAATCTTTAATTTAAAAAAGATCCTTAAAACCCAGATTGTAATAAATTCAATCCCTTGTTATCTGAATTAGCTTATGTTTCTAGAAGTTGGTTTAAAAATCTAGTGTCTGGGAATATTCACAGTGTAGGTGGAATATTAAGTTATATATTATACACTAAGGTCTGTCAACTGGTGAATTTATTAAAAACCCACATTGTTTTCTTGTTTTTAATATTTTTTTTCGTTTTTTTAGAAAATTGTTCCAAACTTACTTCCTCCATGGCTGCCTTGTGAATTCAGTGAGATGTGCTCTACTACCACCCAGTGGAAACCCACACTTGCCGGAGATAAATGGAGCTTTGCTGTCACCGTGTGTGAGATTTCGATGGCAGCAGCAGACTTTAAAATTGATTACGACTTACCCCAAATTTCCGATGTTCAGGTTCATTGTTTAAACATTTAAATTTGATATTAAATGTGGGTCTGTACAGAATGCAAGTGTTTGCCAATGTACGGCTATTTTACTTATACATAAAGATATACTAGTTTCATTGCTTCATTATTTGTATTAAGACCCATTTGAGGACCTTGATTACTGACTATACATCAGTGGGTAATGGTTAACACATTAGTTATTTTTATTATTTGAATCTCAGACCATAAATTCTTTAAAAAGTTACAAATCACTGTTTTTACTTTGTAAAACTTTCTAGAAAAACTGTTACATGCAATCCAACCCAGTGCCCATACATGGTTGGTTAAATAGCATTGGAAAAACATCACTGGCAACACTGCTCAGAAGATGCTGGGATAAATTTCCACCAAAAAGACCAAGTTTTCGAATAATTCTTCAAACTGTGTCTCGTATTCTAAGGAGTGGGGAAAGTGAGAAATATGAGACAGTTGTTTCAAATACAGGTAATGCAAGCTCATACAATAATAAGCAACCCTTGTGGTTATAAAAGTCAATAGCATATATTATGTTTTATATGGCCAAGGTCTTCAATGGGGCAAATCTAAGACCTGGAATGTAAGTTTATTGCCACATTGGGTGCCCTATCTGGACTTTACTAGGGCAATTTTTGGACATCGAAAAATAGAGATTATATTCTCAATGGATAAGGTTTAACTCTAAATATGTATAGGTCAAGAATCTCACATCGTCCATAAAAGATGTATCGCTCAAATCACAGAATTCCCTCAAGAATTTATCTTTAGAGACAAGGATTTGACTTTTAGGCAACTTCTCGGAGAGGTACAGTTTGTTGTATTTATCTTTCTATAAATATTTCTACATACTAAAGTATTCATTGCCATTCTCCTGCTTTAAAATATTGTGAAAAGATAATAAATGTGGAGTTTTTTACCTAAATTAAATGTGTGTTAGTTATGTCATTGATACTTGATAGTATAAGTATATGCAGTAAAGCTGTGTTTGTTTTATTTGCAGGGTCAATTTGGGACAGTTTCTCTCCATCAGTATTGCCCCAGTGAAACTGCCAGTGCAAGGTAGGTGCTGCTGACACTTTTTACATGCATATTGTTCACCATGTAGCATTAATGCATTTGTTACTAGAAAGGGCTAAAGATGGGTGCTCTTTTTTTAAGGTTGTTTTAAACAAACAAAACGCCCTGTGTTCTAGGCTTGATGAAACTATCACTATGGTTTTGTTTGTCCTTGCAAGAAAGTTAAGCTTCTTTAATTCTTGTAAGCAGGCATGGGGGTGTGATACTGAGCACATTTGTTATAAAAAAATCTAAATTTATCGGGCAAGCTAGAACAAAAGAAGTGACATTAGTTGATTAAAGTCACATACAATGTATCATTGTGTTATTTCTGAATAGCCTTCTCTTTCTGCAGTGGCCACAGCACTTTTGCTGTCAAAAGATTCAAACCCGGTGAAAATAAGTTTCAATCTCATGTTGAAATAATAAGAGAGCTACAGACGATGATCTCACTTAAGCATGAGTATGTAGTGGAACTAAAGGGAATAGCATTACGTAAGTTAGTTTTTTGAGTATATTAAGAAATGTGATTATATGTGTTATACCAACTGTTATAGCCCACTTTTTCAACTTGGTCTCCTAACCAGTTATAGTTCCAAGAAATGCTATAGAACTTTAAAAGTAATTGGTAAATTCCACCAAACAACAGGAATTACTTAGCTGGCGATTCATAAATATAAAAATGTCCATCGATATGAAAAACTAATGAGCTAACTAGGTATTCCTTTACAAAGATGTAGTAATGATATGTACCTTCCTAATAAATGCAACATTACAAAACTTTTAATTGTATTTTTAGCATCAAATGGCATTGTGATGGAATACTTACCTATTGGTTCATTGTATAACTACATGATAAATCGGAAAAAACGAAAGGCACCGTTCAAATCTATAACAGGAGATCTATATCGGTATCTATATCAAATTGCACAGGTAATTTTGTCATTCTTTGTAACAGTAAGTAGTCAGTTTTGTTACATTCTATATTGGTGAGGTTTTGCAATGCTGCAAGCCAGGAAATATGAGATTTAGGACAAAGTTGGTCTATTGACCCTTTTTGCACAAAATTACATTATAAACATTATTTTAATCACAGGGTATGGTGGTATTGCAAGAACTACGAATCATTCACCGAGACTTAGCTGCACGAAACATTCTACTCGCAGCTGATTCAAACAGCAACAAAATGAAAGCTAAAATTTCTGATTTTGGACTTTCACGAAGCTTACCTAGTCACCAGGAAGAATACTTTGACGCTCAGATCCCATTATTGCCAATAAAGTGGTAAGCTTTATTTCTGGAGATATTATCGCATACCAAGGGTCCTGAAATTTAGGCCAGAGTTGACTGATTATACCTAAACAGTTTATTGGTATATTATTCTCCCAATAAACCTTTGTTTATAAAAAATTGTGAAAATAAAGCCTTTTATTCAAAGCTTGCTTGCGCATAGAACCTAATATCTTTTGGTTATACTACAAGTTTTCTTACCACTATACTATGGCGCCAATGTTAACTACTTTTGTATTACAGGCTTTCACCTGAGTGTTACAGAAATGAGAATCCACAGTTCAATCTTCAATCTGATGTGTGGGGGTATGGTGTTACAGCTTATGAAATTCTAGATAATATTCCTGATACTCTGTATGAGATGCAATGTGACGAACTTGTTAAAAGAATCAACATGGGTTGGAAATGGCCAAAACCTAAAGCTTGTCTGGATGATCATGCATGGGTGAGATTGTTGTAGAAAATGCAATAAAGGCTCTGTTTCCATAATCATACATATAAACTACATTTTAATGCTATTGCTCCAACCAAGTGCTCACTGATAGATAGTTCATGATTAAGCCAAGTCCTTATATTTTAATATCAATCCCTATTTAATGCTAATAAATTTGTAACCAGATGTATAAAATGATGCTGAAGTGTTGGCACATGAAACCTGAAGAAAGAATCACGTTCTCGGAGATTGTGAGATGTTTTCAGGAGCAATGTTTTGTGGAGTAAAGCTTTAACGAGAAGATTTTTGGTTATTGATGTGGATATCACTTTTGGAAAAAGATAAAAGGAAAATACTGCTGCAACTCGTTCTTTTGCTTTGTGCTACCAAATTAATACAGTTATGTACAATATTTTATTCATGGTGTTTTAATAAAAAGTTCATGTTTTTAGTTTGATTTGCTTTCATTTTGTTTGGTTCTGTAGCGGTTGATGTGGGAAAGCAGTAGATTAATCTTTAATTTAATGTCATTACAAAATATACTGAAGTCTCAAGATCGAGTGTGTGCAACTAACGTCCTTCTAATAACCGTTTTTCCGTGTACAACATTCTGGCAATCGTATAAATTTTACGTCTTCTTTGTGTAGGCTCAAAAGGAGACAATTACAGTATCATCAAAGCGTAGATAAAACACTCCCGATTCTTTTTATGTCCGTTTTCTAAATTTGTACTGACGTTGTATGCCCCAGGGTCAAATTATCTGGGCGTTTTACTATATTTTTACTGTGTGTTTTTGTTATAAAATAGTTGCCCAAATATTGGACATTACGCATTTGGACTAAACTTTTGGTGAACGTATTCTCGTGGCCTGTTTTCAGTCATCGTTGTTCGTCAATAAACGAGTCAAAAACCGTTGAGCGGGTGGTTTGTCTTTACTGCTGCGTCTAAGCAACCGAAAAGTAAGTTCACGGCGTCAACTATCAACCAAAGAAGGATCAACTACGCACGGAGTCAACGTCAACCGAGCCAATCAGCTACGTTTTTACGCCGCCCCCAACAATTGGTGACCTCTGAGCACGACCTTCCGACAACAGAACAACGGTGACGTTCCTTGTTTTTATTTACCTTTATTTATTCTTTTTAATTTTTTTTTTTCTTATTTTTATTCATTATGGCCCAAATTTTATCATTTTTAAAACGACCAAAGGGTAGATCTTTTAAACAATCTACGCCGTATGTCCCTGAGCGTTTTACAACTAACGCACCTAGCGCTACTAACCATTTCGTGATGACGTTTTCGCGAACAGTGGGTCTTTTGGGAACGCGCCTGTCGATAAGCCTAAAACGGTGGGTAGCTACGCGCCTGAACAACCTTCGCGGGTACAAGTTAACTCCCCCGATTTTGCTAGCCAAAGCACCGAAATGACTAGTGTGAGCAATGGTGTACTGGCTGCTGGAAACAATTCGCTTATCGATCTTAAAACTAGATTGCCCCCTTTTTGGCCTTCGTCTGTCCGCTTATGGTTGAGTACCGTTGAGACTATTTTTGACTGCAATAACGTCCAGAGTGAGCATGTACGTTTCACGCATACCATTTCAGCCCTAGGTCCCGAACAAGTAAGCCGAGTTGGGCATTTTATTATGCACCGTGACGTTGATAAACCTTATACTGCTCTTAAAATGGCATTGTTAAAATTATATGAATTTAATGAGGTACAGAGTTTCAACAAATTGTTACACGAGACTAGGTTAAATAATCGCCGTCCGAGCGAATTGTTGAGCGAAATGAGGTCGTTGTTGAGCAGTCACGGCGAGTACGGCGTCGTGGCTGAAAGTCTCTTAAAGAAATTGTTTGTCGAACGTTTGCCTGATGATGTTAGACGCACTCTTGGGTTAGAATATTCACAATCAGACCTTGAAACCCTGGCTTCCAAAGCCGATGACATAATGATGTTACAAGCCCCAAATTCATTTGTCGGTCAATCCAGTAATGCCTCAGCAGATCCTTCTCCTAATACCGTTACCTCGCAGATGCTTGTTAATGATAATTTTGAGCGCCGTTTGCAACGTTTAACTGACGAGTTATTGACACGTAAAAATCCGACTTCCCACGATAATACCGATTTTTCTGCTTACCCGGAGTATAACGCTTATCATCCCCGCAGTAATTTTCAACGTAGTCAACCTCGATATCGTTCTGTTCGACCGTTTGCTTCTTTTACGCCTCGTGCTAGGTTTAATTCTCGTCCTCCTGGTAACGCTGCACAGCCACAGTTTAATCCGCCGCAGACTCTCCGTCCCCGGTTTCGACCTACTCATAACCATAACCCGTCTGAATTGTGTTATTATCACGCCAGGTTTGGGGCAAGTGCCTATAGTTGTGTCCAGCCTTGTAATTGGAATGACCGTTCAAAAAACGGGACAGGTCCTTCACGTGTTCGGTGAAGCGTGCTAATAATAGGACTGACTCTCACGCGCCTTCTACTTTCACCGTCCTTGATAAAAATCTTAATTTGTCGTTTCTCTGCGACTCGGGTAGTGCAGTTAGCATTATTCCCTTGTGGTATGCCCCTCGTTCATTTAATAATAAGTCTATGCGGTTACAAGGTGTTTCTGGCAAAACTTTTTATTCTTTTGGTAAAATTGACCTACACTCTAAAAAAACTTGACGCAAAATGCTCAATCAAGTGCTTGATTGAGCGCATTTTTTCAATCAAGTCGCTTCGACCGAATCAAATTCGCGTCAAACGTCTAGATTCGAGAGAATCGCTCTCGGACTTACATCAAAATTTGATTCAGAGGAGCGACGCGAGAGAGTCACTCACTTCTTCTCGCCCTTATTACGTCACGCGGGAGCGCGCCAAATTTTAAACGGTCTTGAACAAAGTCTTTAGACTGTGGAAGTGTTACTTAATTCTAAGAGGAATCAGGTGTAATATCGCTTAAGTAAGATGAGAAAAATAACAATGCAGACGCAACATTGGTCAGTAAGTCTTAAATAAAAGTCACAGTAAAACACGAAAAGAAAACCCGTCAGAAGCTAAAGGTGAGGAATTTTAATACCATTTACAACGGTATGGTCTTACACACTTACTATATCTTTTGTTTAATTAACAGCACTCTAATGTGAAGCAACACCATTATAAGTTCAACTATCGACGATAAGATTTCAAAGTGAGTCATATATTACAACTGTACTGAAGAAAGATGACAAGCGCACGTTGCTTACCATAAAAGTTAAGTATGCATTTGTGTTTTATATACAAAGTGGACATAGCATTATTTAATAGCATCCAAATACAAAACCATATTTTATGTTTTTAGATTTAGGCGTCACGAACTGATTTTCCGAACTACCATCGTTTATACGAATGAATTACCGTCAACAGGGAATGTGAAAATTAGAACGTCGTTAATTCAAATTGGTGAGTATTAAGTAAACTTTTGTCGGAAAGGGTGTGTGGACTTATTCATTTAACTTGCTGCTTTCATTACAGACTGAATGTGATGTCAAGTGGAAACGTTTATGAGGGAGAAGTCCGTTCAACGTTTAATAAAGGAGAGAATTTCTTATCTGCGAGCTTTACTACTTCATGCCTCAGCAATACCCCTGGGAATACGACGTTTTGACAGTCGTTTATAAACCACATTTTCTATCTTTTGTTGTGTTTTATGTTCCTTCCTATTTGTTGTCTTTCATTGCGTATAATTTTCCACGTCAACACTTTATCTGCAGTGTTTATAATAACTTGTGTATGCTGTGCCAATTAAATAAAAAATACAAAACAAACATTTTTTACCCCAGAAATATATATGTAGAATTTTTCATACAAATCAAGTTTAAATCAAAATTTGATTGAGATCGGCCCATTTTAATGCTAAAAAATCGCTGAAACCGAGCGAAATTTTGACGTAAATTTGATTTAAAAAATTGCGTCAAGCACTTGATTCAAAAATTTTGCGTCAAAATTTGGTGTTGATTGAATTTGATTGAAATTTGATTGAACTTTTTTTACAGTGTAGTTTTGGACATTGGTTTAGGTCGTTCGTTAGTTTGGACTTTTCAGATTTGTGATGTGAAACACGCAATTCTAGGTGCAGATTTCTTTGGTCATTATCGTATTTCGATTGACGTATTTGGCAAACGTTTGGTTATCCGGAATAATGTCCATGATAAGTCTTCTACTACTAAGCGCAGTAAGCGCAATAGGCGCAAAAGGTTTCGAGGTGTTCGTAAGGTGCATGCCTTTGACAAGTGTAAGAAAACCAATTCTCCTCGTCCTCCACAGGATAATAACGGTTCGACTGATCCCATAGTTTTTCGTGTTGAACAGACTTCCGTTTGTAAAGGTGATGACCGTTATAACAACATTTTGGCTAAATTCCCCGATTTAACTTCTCCATTTTCCCGTCACGTCCCCATTAAACATAATGTCACTCATCAGATTGTTACACGTGGTCATCCTGTTTCTTGTCGACCTCGTCCTCTTTCTCCTGAAATGATGGAGATTGCTAGGAAAGAGTTTTCTAAACTACAAGAGTTAGGTATTGTTGTCCCCAGTGATAGTCCATGGTGTTCGCCGCTTCATATGGTCAAAAAGTCTGATAATTCTTATCGTTGTGTCGGAGATTACCGTAGGTTAAACCAGATGACGGTCTCAGATTCGTATCCCCTTCCATTTTTGCGTGATTTTGCTAACATTCTGCATGGTCGCACGATTTTTAGTAAACTAGACCTCGAGCGTGCTTACCATCAGATACCTATGGATAAGTCGTCTGTTGCAAAGACTACTATTACGACCCCTTTTGGCGCCTTTGCTTATAAACGCATGAGTTTTGGTCTCTGTAATGCTGCGCAGACTTTTTCACGTTTTATTAGTCAAGTCGTCCGTGGTTTGGAGGAGTTTTGCTTTGCGTTTGTCGACGATTTGTTGGTAGCTAGTTATTCTCCGGAAGAACATGAAAAACATTTAAAAATAGTTTTTCAACGTTTGTCCGAATATGGTTTGCTCATTAACACTAAGAAAAGTATTCTTGGTGCTTCTGAATTGCAATTTCTTGGCCATCACATTACCAAGGACGGTATGACTGCCATTGCTGACCGTGTCGTTGCCATTAGAGCTTTTCCATTGCCAAAGACTGTGTCTGAATTAAGACGTTTTCTAGGTATGGTAAATTTTTATAGACGGTTTATCCCTCATGCTGCTGATACTTTGCGCCATCTTAATTCTATGTTGTGTAAGAACCCTTCCAACCGTCGCCCGCTTGTTTGGTCCACTGAATCCATGTCTGCCTTCCAAAAGATTAAGACTATGCTTAGTGAAGAAACCCTTCTGTGTTACCCTAAGCTAAATGGTAGATTTTCCTTGGTAACTGATTGTAGTAGGACCGCTATGGGCGCTGTTCTCAATCAGCTGGTTGAAGGTGAATGGAAACCCCTCGCTTTCTTTTCCCGAGCGTTAAAACCTTCCCAAAAGAAATATAGTGTTTTTGATCAGGAGCTTTTGGCCATTTATGATGCTGTTAGGCATTTTAAGTATTTGCTTGAAGGGCGTAAATTTAATATCGTCACTGATCATAAGCCCATTGTTCGCGCCTTCCATTCCAAGCGTGATAGATTTTCTCCTAGGCAGACGCGACAATTTTCGTTGATTGCTGAGTACACTAAGTCTATCGAATATATCAGTGGTTTTCAAAATTCGGTTGCCGATTGCCTTTCGCGCGTCGAAGTAAATTCGCTCTCGTTACCAAATGAAGCTATCACGCTTCATGAAATTTCCAGACATCAAAACAACCCTGCCTTTGTTAATGAAATTGAATTATATAGCAGCCTTAACCTTGTTAATCGTGTCATTCCCGATTCGGACAATTTGATTATCGGTGACGTGTCTACTGGTTCCTTTCGGCCTATTATACCTGCTCCACTTCGTCGCAAAGTTTTTGACACACTGCATTCGTTGTCACATCCTGGTGTAAATACATCACAAAAACTCATTAGCGATAGATTTCTTTGGCATCGTATGAGGTCAGACATTCGCGACTGGTGCGTTTCTTGTATTGCCTGTCAGAAATGTAAGGTTCATATTCACAATCGCGCTCCACTTGCACAGTATAGAGAGCCTTCATCGCGTTTTGTGGATTTGAATTTAGACATTGTCGGACCCCTTCCTAATTCCCACGGCTATTCATACCTAATGACTTGTATTTGTCGTTTTTCCCGTTGGATAGAGGCAATTCCGTTAAAGGATATTTCCGCTCAGACGCTCGCTAGTGCCTTTTTGTTAAATTGGGTTGCTCGTTTCGGCTGTCCTTCGCGTATAACTACGGATCGAGGTACGCAGTTTACTGGACAGGTTTGGTCTGATTTGTGCCTTTTCCTTGGTGCCAAGCACATTAGCACCACAGCATACCATCCCGCTGCCAATGGCAATATTGAGCGCTTTCATCGTACGCTCAAGGCAGCTCTGAAGGCGTATGACAACCCCGGTGACTGGCATACGAATCTTGGTCCTGTGTTGCTTGGTTTGCGTTCTTCTTTTAAACCCGATTTGGAATGTACGCCAGCTGAGTTAGTTTACGGGACCACCTTACGTTTGCCTTTAGAATTTTTTGATGAGCGTGATGGTTGTGATTTACCAAAATCAGAATTCGCGTCGCGTCTATCGTCCTTCATGGAAACCCTTCGTTTCCCGAAGCGTAGAGCACAACAGCCGGTCAAAAGTCACATTGATCATGAGCTGTCTTCCTGTACTCACGTTTTTATCAAGTGTGGGGCTAACAAAGGTCCATTACATCCCCATTATGACGGCCCATTCAAGGTTTTGGATAAAAGCCCTAAATTTTTCACCTTGGCTATGCGTGGGCGACCCAACACGGTCTCGATTGATCGGATTAAAGTCGCTCATTTGCCTATGTTCCCGTCTAACTTGACCCCTATCTCGTCTGCGTACTGTGATGAAAATCTCAACGAGAGTATTTCCACAGAACAACCTCTCAGTAATACCTTCGATTCTGAGAACCCCTATATTCCTGCTCCTGTCGAGGAACCTCTTCAACAGGAAATCCCCAACGAACTTGTCCGTTACACCCGCGGTGGTCGTCCTGTAAAGCTTCCTCTTCGTTTTAGGGACTAATAGGATGAGCTTGTTTTATTTATTATTTATGTCTTTGTTTGCTTTTACTGTGAGTACTCCGCTCAAATTATGTCACGATTCTCTGTTTAAAGGAGAATATTTTATTCCCGAGTCCCCGCCTTGCGTTAAGCAAATTCCGTCTACGGTTAAAACGTGTGAAGCTAGGATTTTTAATCCGTCTTCCGAGCCCCTGCCGATAACTATGCACACGTGCCAAACTTTTGTCAGCACGTTCCATACCACGTATTTCTTTTTTGGGAGTAAAACCCATTCCATAGAGACCAATTCTGGTCCGGCGCCTGCGTCCGGTGCGTGTGAAGAGTGGGTGCAAACTAAGAATGCTCCTAGTTATGGTCCATTAACTAAAATGTCTGAAACTCAGTTTTCCACTTCCAACGAGGTGGAACTGTCCTACCAATGGCCTACTAGCGTGACTAAGTCTATTAACAATGCCCAAATGACGCAATCTGTCGTCTACTATGACCACATTCGTAAACGAATGAAGAGTCCTATGGGTATTTTAAGTAAATGCGATGTGCATCGCGGATTCTGTACCGTAGGTACAAGTACCTACGTTTGGAAAGTGCCCAAACTTATAGATTGCCCCCCGACTAAGCCTGTGGGAACCCATAACCTGACCCTACATTTTAGTGAGTCACAACGTCCTTATCGTTTAGAGGTACGTGATTTGGGACTTAGCATTCATTCCCTGGCTACCTGTCCGACCAATACTATCGCCTGTTATTCTAAGGACACTTTGTGTGATCAGTCTGGTCTGATTATTATCCCTTTAAATTGTTCTACCGCCTCTTTGTTGCGGCCTCAGCGAGTTCATAGCAACAATGCGTTCGACTCGTATGATCCGACTTCTGGTATGATTAACGAAGTCTCGGACACCTTGACTGAGAGCATGCGCAACATGACTGCCGATATACATTACTTAGAATGTACTATTCAGTCACTAGTGTCTACTTTATATTCGCTGGTCTCCCGGCAGTATCCGGGAGACATACTCAGTAAAATTCTGGGTGGACAGCGTGCTGCCATTACGGTAGGAGATCTCATGACTGAGTTAACGTGTGAGAACATTAATGGGACCATTTTGCATTCACTTGAGCACGGGAAACTCTTTGCTACCAGGCCACTCATACGTTATCGGGACCACGCTGGCAAGTTTGGCATTGGGCAGTTGTATCGTGACGGTTTTGTTTACGCTGGCGTTAAATTTGTCGAGAGTTATACACCTGGGCGGGTGATGTCTTTTCGTATTCTTGACAACTTTTATGTGTTTGATAATTACTCCTTGTCACATACGGACCAAAAGGTCAATTATATTACCCCATCTTTTTCCCCCGTCAATTTTCATCACACTACTCCCGATTATGAATCATTCATGAACGAGTTCCCCAAGACCGCTAGTGGTTTTGAAGATCTTACCACTATGTTAGCGACCTTAAGCCAAGCCAAACTTACTCACGATAAATTTTACCACTATCTTGAATCCAACTCCAACCCCTCTATTAGTGCCGATATGGAATATGTTTCCAAAACGTTAGACGCCTCCGCTCATAACATTTTTCTGAATGTGTTAAGTTCAATAACTTCACCATTTTGGACTTGTATAGTCATGGCTGCGCTTTCTATGGCATGTTTTTGGGGAGTTTTTTTTACCTTCTGGGTTTTTAAGGTGTACGGTGCGTCCATTTTTATTTTCATTCGGGGTAGAATTCGAGACGTTCGTTACCCTAATAACCCCCAAAATAATAATATTGATGAACGCGATAATTTCATTTCGGAACGTCCTTCCCAAAATACCCACGCCACTGCATAGTTTACTTTTGCATACCTCTTGGTTAAATCACATTCTTTCATTTATTTTGCTAAAACATTTATTTCGCATTTCGCTTAAACCTTTAACTTTGGGTAATCATGTACGAATTCGTAAAAATTATGGTTTGTTATACTTATGTCACTTTTATCGTTTTTTTGTGGTGTCTTTGGTGTAAAATAATTTTTTTGTTGGTAATGTAATTTTACCTTATATATATCATTTTTTTAGAAATTGGGTATGTTCATGCATTCATTTTGGCGTTATAAATTTTTTGTAGCTTATTCAGTGTAAAACATTTTTAATAGTAATGTAACCACACAGTATATCTAGCCTAAACGTATTTTGCATACATTCCATCCAAGACTTCATTATACCTCACCAAATTCCCTTTTTTTTAGACAATCGCTGCTAGAACACTGAGGCCCTACAATAGATCACCCCACCAGTGAACACATCTGCGCGAACATGTCGACCAAATCCTCAACAATGCAAATCCTCAACAACACAAATCCTCGGTTGAATATCACTGGAAATAATTCGATGAAAGGTGACAGCCACATCGGTCACGCAAACATCGAAGTAAATCAAACAAAAGAAATAAAACTCCAAGAGTCATCCAGTAAACAAAAGACGAGGATCATCATTGGAACCAAAAAACTCCAAAAGCTTCCAACAATTTAAAAACTGTAATCATGAGGAACAGTTCGCGTGGATCGTCAGCACATGAAACCATCTTGTGTGGGTGTGAGCCTATTTGTAGCGGTTGATGTGGGAAAGCAGTAGATTAATCTTTAATTTAATGTCATTACAAAATATACTGAAGTCTCAAGATCGAGTGTGTGCAACTAACGTCCTTCTAATAACCGTTTTTCCGTGTACAACATTCTGGCAATCGTATAAATTTTACGTCTTCTTTGTGTAGGCTCAAAAGGAGACAATTACAGTATCATCAAAGCGTAGATAAAACACTCCCGATTCTTTTTATGTCCGTTTTCTAAATTTGTACTGACGTTGTATGCCCCAGGGTCAAATTATCTGGGCGTTTTACTATATTTTTACTGTGTGTTTTTGTTATAAAATAGTTGCCCAAATATTGGACATTACGCATTTGGACTAAACTTTTGGTGAACGTATTCTCGTGGCCTGTTTTCAGTCATCGTTGTTCGTCAATAAACGAGTCAAAAACCGTTGAGCGGGTGGTTTGTCTTTACTGCTGCGTCTAAGCAACCGAAAAGTAAGTTCACGGCGTCAACTATCAACCAAAGAAGGATCAACTACGCACGGAGTCAACGTCAACCGAGCCAAACAGCTACGTTTTACGCCGCCCCCAACAGTTCCTTATAAACCTAAATACTTTGTATAAGTCCTGGGGAGACCTTTATGTACCAAAAGTGTATACCATCGATTTGGAACCGTGCTGTCTTTAAAATTGCTATTTGGTAGTTTTGTAGCTTATTGAATCCTAACATTCAGCAAATTGTGTTAAAACATACATTGTGGTAATGTCAATGCTACAGTATTAAAGCCTTTCATGTACTTTATATTAGTAATTTACTAATTTTCATACAAAAAACAATGTATGTACTTTATGGGTTGAGTGTTTTATATATGTTTCATTTGTATTCGAAATACATACTTTCATAATGTTTTATCACATTTTTTGTGGAAATATAAAACGGAGAAGTTCTAAGGTACGCCATGCTAAAGATCCTGAGATGTGTAGGCTAGTGTTTACCTATTATTACGAAGTACAAAATAGATTGAACTATCGTAAAAAATTCAATATACTGTTTAAAAACTCGTATGAATGCTAGACCTGCTGTTTTTAAATTTAACAATTTCGCGCGCTTTTTTTCGTTGCTTTGGAAACAGTATTTAGCAATGTTGTTTATTTATTTTCGGGGACAAAAAGTATAAGTAAAAAATAGCTGGGAACACAGAAATTCCCATTCTACGCATAAACAACGTTAATTGCCCTCCCCGCTTTTTGATGATTGGTGTGCCTTTATAGCACAATCCTTTCCACCAGTAACACTATGTGGCAAGCCAAATAAAGTTAGTTTTGCAGCAGATTGAGCTTATGTGTTCTTACTACCAAACTTTAAGTTGAGTATTTCTTAGTTAGAAATTTATTCTATTTTTAAAAACTCTACTATTATACTACTTATTAATACAGGTTATGTTAACATTAAATTATTCATACAACTAACTAATATCAAGATCGATACTACACACCTCAATCGCGACGTGACATCGGTTTAGGTACGTTTATTACGTCACACTCGCTGCGTTAAGTAGTTACGTCACACAGATACAATAATCGTATCATAACGCGACGCATTCTGTATCTCGTAGTTACGTCATCGCTCGACTACTTTTGACGTCATAATACGGTTTATTTTACGCACGCGGTTTGCGACGTTTTTTTTTGTTCCATGGGGCCCCATGAGCGTTTTGCGTTCGGATAATTTTTTGTATTTTCTAATATTATTCTACTTTTATATTGTAAGTTATATATATTCTTGTAAATTATGTATATTCTGTAAGAAGATCAAAGAGTTGGTAAGCTATATGTCATAATAGGCATTGTTACGTACACCTGTGTTTTTCTAGATGACATCAGAATGTGACGTCATGAGGTTGTGATGACGCAACAGAAGAACCCAATACGTAAGTTCATTTGTTCCGTCCCAATCTTTATTGAATAAAAATAAAAAATTTAGGGTGTTCAATATTTTTAGAACATAGTATGTGACGTCACAAAGGATAGAGCGTCGCATCAAATACGCAGCAAGAATAAAGGTAATATGACGTAATGATGTACAAACTGACACTTAACTGTTTACTTTGTTGCAGAAAAGCCGGCCAATAGAGCTGCAGAAAAACGTTGCCAAGGTATTTTTACTAATTTAAAACTTAACTATAAAAAGTATTTGCGGAAAATGTTTTTTAAATCTAAGTGATAGAATAAAAACACATTTAATATTTATTGAAAATTTAAATGCAACGTAAATTTACCATGTAGCGGAACTATAACGTTTAATTGTTTTACAGGCGAAGAAACAAAACGAAAACGCAAATAAGGATGCTGGTTTGAGGTTTTGAGTGTTTTCGAGTTGTGTGTTTGTGTATATGTGGGGTAAAGGCTGGTGCACTCTTACAGTGCTTTCTCTTTGTGCTGGAACTAGTGTTGCCAGCTTTTTAGTCAGTCTCTTCGATCTGTGTAGTTCATTTTGCATGTCACTGAAATATATGCATTAAAACTACGGCGAACATATTTTTGGATAGATCAGATTTTGATGTTGTACACTCTATTGTGCGCTTCTCGCAAAGATCAAAATCATTTAGCAATTGCGTATTGTCCTGATCCCTTCTATATGTTGATGCTCGAATACTCGAGTAATATCAACACGCAGTATAATACGCGCATAAGCGCAACGTTGATTTATAGTCCATTTTCTCAATTTTATATTATAACGAAGTCAAAACTTTAAATTTAAAAATTTAAACGTTATGCAGCGCGATTGGGACGATGGCCACGTCACAATTGCGCTACGACGTCGATACGATGGGTCAGAGCATTGTCCTGACCCTGCGTTTAGTGCGGTTACCTCAGTTTTGATCAAGTTGTATAGTTAACGGTCATGATGTTGCGTGGACGTCGCCGCTAGGAATACTACGCTATATATAGATGGTAATTTCACTACCAGTATAGTGATGCAAAGATTGGTTGTTTAGTATTATATTGTGTAAAGAGATGGCGAGATAAACCGGTACCAACATGGTGTTTGTTGCATGTGTGACACACTTTTTATCTGCACATTGTTGTATTATTTTTGTCTTTTCCAGCCACATTAGTATGAAGGTATTTTAATCGTGTGTTTATTTTTCAGAAAAGTAATTTACTTATGAAGACATCGTCAGAAATTTAAACAGGTGGTTTACTTTTATGTTTCGTTGCAACCTAATAGAAATAAGCCGTAATATTCCTTGTGTCTTATTCTCGATCAGCAAATTTGCCAACGCTAGTTTTATTACTTTTCCGCATGTTGGCAGTAGAACACAAATACTTTTAGTATTGTGGACTACAAAAATTACGATTGGTTGCTTGGTATGTATAAAATAAGTTTTAAACCCAATGTATAATTTTAGTTGCACCTCTTCATACACCCCAGCACACAGAGTGCTAAGCAGAGTGGCGAATCTGGACACTTCTACTTACGCAAGAGAATACAACTTTGGAAAAAGTGAAATTGGGACGAGCTGTGTAAGAAATCTACGAAGATAATGAATATTACCATTAAGTCAAATACATGTCGGGAACATATAAGGTACATTGTGTTTCACATTTCTATTACCATAAGAAACTGTATGTGACTATTTTAAAACGTTTAAAAACCCCGCACTGTGCAATATTTCGCGTACGGCGGTAATTAAAACATGATATTTATAAACCGTTAGGTGGCAGAGTAGAGGAAGCTGTAGTGAATTTCTTGACGACTTTTATAAGTTTTACAATAAAACCCAGTAATTTATAACCATATATAGGGAGATTATGTAAAACGCACATTTCAGGAATTATATCTGGTCTGATGTATGTCCTAAGAATTCGTAATATTTTACCGGTTTATATTTCTACCATATGTCACCTCTTTTAAATAGCGGTTATAGGGCCGTTGGAATAAAACGAATACCTCTGTATTTTTCTTTAATTACGGCAGCTAAAACAAATATTTATACCCAAGAACAAAATACGGGATACAGCGACAGAACACCAATCATTAGACTAGATATAAGTGTCGTGTGAGGTTGTTCAAGTTATAACTGAAACAAAATGCTTGATAACTAAAGAGGTCGCTATTTATACAACATAAGGTGTTGACCGTGACGTTATTTTTGGCTGGAAGTGACTGGAATACGACTCTTTGTTTTAACTTGGTATCTCCGCGTATCCCTTTTAACAATGTGTGAAATAAAGTGATGGAGAAATAGAAAATCTTGCAGCGGATTTGCGGTCACGGGTCACTGCGTAAGGTCAAGCGTGAAATTCTTGCGTCACTTATCGATGAGGAGTCGACCACAAAACCGCGTTGAATCAACTTTGCCAGTTTCCACCAAGACACCGTTCATCATGCGAGCAACGAATACCACGTTTACGATCCGATGCCTGTAATTTAATGTCGTCATTAAAAAAACTCTAAAGTCACCGAAACCGAAAACTGAATTGTTGTGACGTCATCACAACTAAAAGTCCCCCCACCGACCCAGAAATACATGACAAAGTAGAACGAAGTTGGAATTAATCAATGTCTGAACCGGTGTCAGTATAACAGAGTGAGACATATAAGCGGGGTGAACGGTTTACATCTTTGTATCTTTTGTTTCACAACTTAAGGTGTCATACACATAACTCAGTATTGTTTAGTTTCTATGGAATGATGTAAACGATCGTTTGAGAAACACAAATGTTGATCTAACTTCACACCTTGAGACAAAGAACACAAGTGTCGGGTTTCGTGAAAAGTGATCTCCACAGCGACACCTGTTGATCAGATTTTTTCGTGAGAGAAAGATAAAGTGATGGACTCATTGAACCGTGAAGAAGAAAAACAATGGCGTAATCGCGAGATCCGCGGTAAAGAAAACAAATCTATCAACAACGAATTCGAGAATCAATTGAGCTTCGAAAAATCTACAAAACTTTTCTAGAATTTGTAACAGATTTAAGATAATACGAAAAAGATGAAGAATTTTGTAATATCCGTTGAAATCTTGGTATTTTAACAAGATCTCGCTACAGCTGCTCGCTACTAATGTTACACAATGTCCAGCAACATTAGACAGGTCAATATTGGGCTGACTAATTGACCGCCAACTCTACACACAGCTGGGGAACCACTCAAGATTACAATGAAACTCTAATGGAACGAAAAAGTGTCTTTTACAACGACGGAATGTGAAGCTTTTAACCCCAATATCCAAAACCAAAACATTGACGTTCCAATAGTATATACTGACTAAAAGTTTTTATAACTTTTTAAAGACGTGTTTCAAAACTGAAGCTTTAGAATTTACGAAATAAATTTAAGAGATTAAGAATTTGTAACAAAACCAGTGGGAACGTTGAATAAGAACTCAAAGCACTACGAACATGGATTGTGTCAACTTGTACTTTTCAATATGAAGATACAAAATATCACGACATTGAATCAATATTTATCGGCGCTATGACGTCATGATGTAAACGTTGAAGCTTGTATACCTCGGAGACGATGTTTTGTGTGACGTAACATACAGCATTGTCACGGCGACATGGATGGTTGAAGACAATTCACACGGTATTACGTCACCGGGGAATAACCGGGTCAAACGAGATCAGACACGAAGAAATATTTAAAACGGAAGTTGAATAGAGAAACCTCAAAAAGGGAAACAAGCCACCACGCATGCGCATGAAGTAGAGGAATACCCAAACATGACAATGGTTGTTTGATTTACAATGGAATTATTTTCACGACGCTTCGGCGCCAACCTGGAAATCGAACTGGACGTCGACAAATAATCAGCGCGAGAAAAAGAGACTTGTTTTAATAACGGAAACAAGTGCGACGTCACAGTAGTCCTTGTGGCGTCATATTGTGCCAGAGCGTTGGCACGAATCGCGTGGTTTAGTTGCAACATGAGCATCAACTTCCATCGACGCCAATCTATGTTTTACTACATCGGGTGAATAGGCGGAAGTTTACGGGAATCCGATGCCAGATTTACCGCAGACATGATGTTTTCACACGATGTCCATTACAAGAATGTTGCTCGATAAATAAGAGACAAGCAGTGGTAATTACAAGGTTAATAAGAAAACGGAAATATTGGGGCCGAGTTTCACAACCTTGGCGTGGGAACATTTTTAAACATTTTCCTTTTTCCTCAAACAACAAAATTCTAACGTACCAAACATATTTTTACGCCTAATCTTTTATACATATGTTATATAAATCTAGTCAAGACGATTTTAAGTATTATGGGTTCCTGGTAAAAAGGTAATAAAGAAAATGTGAAAGGTTTTTATTTGTATCAGTGTTATCATGTTCAATATTTTCGCAATTATTTTCTGCATAAACAAACAAGCGTCAGATTAAATTTTATTATAACATTTTGCCACGTTCTTTTAGCCATTTATTTTGGCGCGGTTTAAACGTTAAGTTGTCAGTAATATGATTGATATTTAACCAAAATGTACCATGGTTTTTTTCTTAGAAAAAATATAAAGAAGTAAGTTAGAATTATCTGTGTCGTTTATATGTTCGCTTATAGGTAAAGTAATAAATAATAATTATCAACTTGCAATGGGTTTTGTTAGCAGTTCCTAAACCGATAGACAAATATGTTTTGCGACCCGGTAACCAAATTACAACCAGTTGACCCATGCGCTAATATAGGAAGTGGAAATAACTTTGTTGGATTAAGTGAATTCCGACACTTTTCACGAATGGTTGTGAGGATTAGCAGGACAACCAGACGCCTTGGAGGTCAAGGGTGACGTAATATGACGCGCCGTCACGTGACATAGTGCGAAATCGCCCAAGTTGCGTGTGACACGTCGTTAATCACGTGGTCATTAATCAAGTTGTAAAGGACCCAGAAAAAATCTGACCAAGGCTGGAAACTAATCACTAAGCGACGCTGTTTGGCCGTTTTCATACCACCCCGCTGGTGTTTAAACAGTGATATAGAAAATATATACCTGTACATAAGCACGCTTTAATTATTCAAAGTCGTCTTATTACAGTTAAAATGGTGCTTTGAACTAGAAATCCTTCAGATAAAACATATAAAGATGTGATATAAGATATTAGTTTGCCATTAAACAGATACAGAAAAGATACTATACTGGAATGCACGAAACTTAAACACTCTTTACATAAAATATAAAGGTAACTAGCTGTAACAGCTATACTACAACTTTTTTGTTTTAATAATTTTAAAATGAGGCGAAATTTAATTACGATATAGAAAGGTTTGTATACGAGTGTGGTCTAAGATGATGGAACCACATCCGAGTCCGGATGGTGATTTAACAAAGAAGATGAAGACAAAGAAGGTTAGATCAAATTGTGTGAATCCACTTTGTCTAACAAAGTGTTCGTCGTCAGCCTCTCTGTCAATACAATGTAACGCGATATAAGCGACTCCATTGTTAACTCATTCACACGTAACAATTTATCTTGGCGAACGCGACGCCAACAATAGAAACATCGGATGCGAGATTCTGATTAAAAACCTCAACAGATTAATTTAGATGGAAAATCATAAATATAAATTACGAAGAATATAAACTATACTCCTTACTTTTGCTTGGATAGTTTTATTTTACTTATGTACAAGCAATGTAGTAACTAAAATTATTTTGTTTAATACGAAAAGATACACGGGTCGAAATAATAAACACCTCATGTCCGCTGTCGATTGAATTTGTAAACATTTTTAAACGCACTTAAATTTAGATTTTTAAAAAGCGCGCATTTACAAGGGGTATTTTAAATGCGTCATAAATTGTTGTATATCCTATAGTGCACCGAACCTAGGACCAACTCCCATAGAGTAATAAATGAAAGCTGTTAAAATTCTAATTAAAGATCTTTGCTTGAGTCAATTTATAGGTTTTTGGTTAAACTACGCCAAGTTATTATTAGCACACTGTCAAAGACTTGTAATATTTATGTGAATATCATAGCTTCGCCATATCATCGGTCACCTGGTAACCAGCATCAACTAATAAGTTATCTGTTGTCGTGTTTCAAGTAATAACATATCGTGTCAATCATTTCAATGTTTAATCATCGGGAAGCATCGTGTTTTACATTTCCAACAAATGTTTCAAGGAATCGTGGCAACGCACAAGTCGGTTAGATGAAAGCGAACCTAATTTTTATTCATTGCTGCCTCGTTAGAAGAAGAAACATTTACCTACAACAGTGAGCAAGTAAATCCGAAGCTCCGATTTACGATGGCCATCAAATGTGGCTCCATTCGCACAGAGAACAATGTCGGGAGCTTTGTTTATCTTCTCGTAAATCGACATCAAATAGACAACAACGCGTCGTTATACGTTCCAATACTTTACACGTTTTAATATTGGACTTGATCGAACTGATTTAACAATATACATTCGTTTATAAAATAACATTGAATATAAGGGAAAGCAAATTCCCCAACACGGTAGTCACTTTTGCTATTCAAACACGAAACCAACATGTATGATCATTAATTCCCGCATAGCTTGTACACTTTGGACTTGAGATGAATAAGCTAACATAGTCTGTTGTATACAACCCATCGCCATTTTATATTGCCTGCAGCTTTGTGCGTGTTAGACTTGCGCAGCCATATGGTGTTTTAATATTATAGTGTCCACGCGACATGTATAGTTCCTCTATTATGCAACAACAACATATTTGTTAAGTTGGGTGCGTGTAAAGCTTATATTTCATCCCAGGTCAACGTGTGAGGTCTGTATGTTTGTAAGGTTATCTGACCAAATGATGATCCCAAGCAACAGCTACGACTGATGTCGGATATCTAACGCTTAGTTGAGAATATTTTCGCTTTGTTGTGGACAAGTGAGGCGTGAAAAGCAGCAATTTCGACGCTGCACGCGCACTCTGTCTTAAGCCGATAAAGACTGGAAAAGTGTAGTTGACTTTGTGACGATGAAACTGGATTGATCCGGTCTATTCCAGTTCCCACGCGGAAAAGTGTCACCTACCAACCTTATATTACACGATTCCTAAGTACATATTTAGAAGTTTTTGGCAACATACAGTCAACAGATAAAATGTGTTGTTGTATTGTGCATTTTTCAAAAAGAAAATTATAAAAAGTGTAATTTATCTATTCCTTTCTTTTAGCGTTTATATCATATTTCAAATTGTTTATATTTAGTAGGCTGGGGTAACATGGGACACTCTTTTTTCAGTTTCTTTTCTGGTTCTATATTAGAATATTTACGGAATTGTATAACCGTGGTCCTATGAAATAACAAAATGAAGTCGGAAAACTTTTTACCAGCTCCTCTTCTCCTCGTTCCCTCCTCCGTCGTCCTCGGAGGTCCGCTGTCCCACGTGAAGCGTTACAAACTTACCAGGCGTTCGTAAAGTTTTAAAACAATTTTATACTTTTCTCTTTTAATTTTATTAGGGTTCTCTATTAACTGCTATTATTGTTTATAGGTAAACGAAATATTAACACATTTCCATTTTCAGATATATGTAGTCTGTTAAATAGGTGCCTGATATGTTTTGATTAATTATGCAAAAAAGACACCAAACATCTGACGTTGTTTTTGCTTCGTTTTATGACGTCACAATGCAGAGGGCAGTCGATGAAACTTTCCCACGTGAGTAAGCTACGTTAGTGGTGCTCTATTACCGGAGCAGGTGTGACTTGTATAGTGTGAAACAGCTATGTAACCAAGCTATTCTCGCGGCATTAGTATCTCAAACAAGCAACGTTTGTTTGTCGTCGCTGCTTTGTTCACCAAGTGAGTTTATTCACGTAAAGATAACATTCTTTGAGAGCGACCGGCAGTGCTTGTACCTCATTGTACATCGTCTTCATTAACGTCCACTTAACCATAGAATGAGCGGACGAGGGAAACTCGTACAAACTATCGTGGATAAGTAGTTTAATGGATTCTTAACGATCTTAAAACATCGGAGATTAACCGCTGAGAATCGACTACAAAGAAAACTTGTACAAACACCAAACCTTAACAAAGAAATAACTAAATGTTCAAAACAGAAAATAAAAATTTAATCAAAAAAACAAAAAATCCGAATTTTAATCGTTAAGTTTTTTAAACTAAATTTTTTTTAAAAAAACGCTATTTTTGAATAAAATAAATAAACAGTCGACTGGTGATAAATTAATTTAGTAACATTGGCACTTTAATTTTCCTGGTACACGCCCACCCTTTTTACGCGACTTACTATATGTGCCCACACCCTATAGTTTCAAGATCATAAAGCATTTAATAATAAATATTTGTAATTGTAAACCTACTGTTTAAAACCGTGGTTCCAAAAAGAGAAATCCCGAACTTCAATATCGTCAAAAATGATTAATGGTTCTTGTCGTTTTAAAACAAGTTAAAAATAATCCCGGCAAATATTTTCCCGCTAAAAACTTGCGGAATTCGTTCAATTTCCGAAACAATTATCTTGTCCTACCATTTTGACGTGTTTAACGACTTCGTCACGCGCCATTGGTTTCAGCCGATGCGAGAAAGAAGCTATTATGACGTAACGGAAACATTTGTGACAAAACAAACACAGGTTGACGCCTGACGCGAACGGACGGAATTCGTCACGTGATTGATAGGTTCGCAGATTTTGTTAACAATTTGCGAGCTCTTACGTAGTCGTGGCGTCATGAATGACGTAAACTAGGCAGCTTCGTTTTTTATCAAACAAAAATATTTTTTATTTAACATGAAAATTCGAACTTGAGTGACATATGCCTAAATTTGTTTTAATTTAAGTGACAACATTCTTTAAATTTTGTATTCGTTAACTTAACTTACCAATGAATTATGTAGATAATTGTTTTCGCATCAACACTTCCGACTAAACAAGGGATATTTATACAGCAGGTGGAACACGCTTCAGTGGTCACAGGTGCTCAGTTTGTTTAGAGTCTACAATAACACTTCACTGACACCGGTTAACTGGGATGTATCAGGTCGTTACTGGTTCGGTTATTCGAGAGCTCTCGTAAACACTGCACTCACTAATAGCTTCAATTAAATGGATTTCACTCGAAGTGAAACGATCTTCGGCAGATCATTTATTTGCGCCAGGTGCAAAGGGGGTTGTAAAACTTTAATGGCGACTGGGTTTATCTAATTATACGATCTCGGTGGGTTTTATGATGTTTAAATAATCATGAAAAGCCCCAACGTTTACTGGCCATAAAGATCTTATTATATCAGACCATTTGCTTTAATAGATGTCGTATAAAACGTATATATTTTCAAATAAAACGTCTATATTTTCAAATTCAATGTCAATGTGAATTCCTTTTTTAGGAGCTGACATTTTTTAATCTTCCCTTGAAGTGGCTGTAGAACCAACCATCGTAACTTTACATCGCTTCAGGTAAACGATATATTAATATTAATGTACTGGGGTCCAAATATCAGGTTTAATATACACTGTTGTGAAAAACACAACATAAAATTGTGGTAAACATAATAACGTGCGCATAGATAGGGTGCAATTTGGTTTGCGAGGAATTTATTTGATGTTTTGTGTTAAAGCGTGAATTTTATATAGCATAAAATTTTGAATATTAAAATTTACTGTTAAATGTAATTTTTAGGACCTATAAGGTTGTACAGGGTTTGTTGTCTGGCTGAATGTTTATATGTATGTTATCGGTCATACCTCGTAAATCGTAAACGTTTCATGTACATTCGATTTTTAAGATCGTGTTATTTTAATTAAAGCGATAAATAACAGCATACAATCATTAAAACATTATATGTATGACCAGACGTATATCGCAAATGGCGTGCCTGCTATTTTATCTAATACCAATTGACTATTGAAAGATAGGATTTAGTGTGATATATATAAAATAGCATTTTGTATTAACTATTATTTCTAAAGGGGTGGGGCTAAGATACGGCACACCATGCTAACTATCGGATGTAGGCGGTGTCGTATGACCACAAACTCGTTGTTTTATCGATGTTTCCCTTTTTACGTTGGTTCAAATCCATCTTCGTTACCTATGTCAGCGACGTTACAGATTTAACTTTGTATTTGACTTTACTTTGATAGCTGTTGGCGCCAACTTCCAGGTTAAATTGAGCGAGTTACTTGAACAAAACACAAACAAAGCCCTCGCATCGTTCAGGGTCAAATTATATTAAACAAATTTTGCCTTTGATGGTTTTGACTTGGCCGTTACATAAAACGGAATGTCTTGTGCAGTTTTATCCGGTACTGAGTTTGACAATATGCCTGAAAATGGTTCTTTATATGGCTTAAAAAAATATGTATAAACAGTCAACGCCGTTGTACATCGCCATCGCCGGGTCGAATTCTTTATTTCTTTGTTTACTACCAAATGGGTCGAGCAAATAAAATGAAAAGGTGTCCAATCTTTCCCACCCTACCGTTCCATGCTTTTTAGCTGTTTTAGCCGACGTTAAGCTAAATACGAATACTGTGGTAACTAATTAAACGACTTGTAAGTAGACTAAACACACGGAAACAAAATACAACACACAGGTTCAAACAGATTACCTTGCGTACTTAATTTAACCTTATGTAACCCCACACTGCGTCTGATTTTACCGCCGTTTCTTTGTTTATTATCTTACTACGACCCCCGCTTTAGTGTGAAGGACGCACTAAACTTATAACTTCAATATTTGCGTCACAAGTCCGACGTAATTAGGATCAATAAGATAACCGACATCAAGGAAACAACCATAATTTGTGGAGAGGATTATCACGAGTTTGTAACCTGCAAACCTTTCTAACAAGATTGCTTGTCTACAAAGCAAACCTCACACTGCGTTACTACTTTGTTATTACATCTATATACTTTGTTACAAATAATCCTATTAATACCTAAACCCAATAACATTCTTGGTTACTTTGATGATATTTACACCATAATAAGTAAATACCCAGATCCAATAACATACAATTCTCTCTATACAAATTTTTTTCTATAACATGTATTACTGTACACATAATATCCAATATTTCCTAATCACATTTTTAAGTAATTTACAACGCCATTTTAGACTTGTAGGAATACGGTTTTATAATTCCTTAATATATAGTAGGGCTGGGGCAGATTGGACACCTCTTCACTCTATTTTCTTGCTCCATTTGGTAGTAAACAAAAAAAATTCAAATATGTTTATCACAACTCTCATAGACTGTTGTTAATTGATGAAAATAAGTTTAGGATATTTGGATATTGTGGGCTAAAGTTGTCCCGTCTTTCTCACCCTATACTATACACCAACGGCCCACCCTTAAACCAAGGTGTCAAAACGGTAGTAAGGTGTCGTATATAAACTCCATACGTACACCTAAAAGGGTTACAAGTCCCACTTGGTGAGTTCAAATGTCGGTCAATATTTTTAAATCACACAACAGATAATTTATCTGTGCTGTTGCAGCTCAGTATTAAGAATTGTGTCATGCAAGTTGTAAGAATGACAAACCAACCTTTCATAATGTTTACTTCATCACACCGATGATAAACTTGTTGACAACCGAAACAAGATGAGACGAGACCGACATTACTTGATGTTAATTATTATCTTTCATCTTTGATCAACTTTGACGGTCAAGATTAGCTCGTTAAGTCTCTCCTTGGTTTGAACCGTAATTTTTGATAGCGTTTTGATTACATAAGCACACGACTAAGTGATAATGTTGACACTTTGAATTAAAATATAAAACAATAAAGCGCGCTCTATATACAAGTTTAAATATATCAAATAATTATATGCATGTCAGCAGTATAAAATCCCAACTTTAGTATAAGCATAAAAAGTATGAATATACATTAAGTGTTTTATGTATAAAAATACACGCATTTTATAACTGGTCAGTGCGAGCATGAGGGTTTTTTTACGTGTGTATGTATAAAAATTTGTAACCTGACTTTGAGTATAGGAGTATGTTCTTACTTTGTTTATGTTAATTAAAATTATAATTTATCAAAGATGTTAGTTCGACTTTAATCGTAGCTTAGTTTGACTGATGTCGCGAGTGATTAAGCGATAAGGAGGCGAGAAATATCATCGATGTTTGTTCCCGATATTTGGCGGCGTTTGAAAGAAGCGAGTTCGAGTCGCGAGTCTCGATCTTTTCATCTTTATCTCGGTTGAAAAGATTTGTCGTGAATAAATTGGGAAGTTGTGTCGATTGGAACATCAGTTGCAAGAATGAGTTGAACAGTTCAAATGTCCAATTGAAATGTTACTTGCAGTAAAACTTGTGTGGACAAGTTATAACTTAATACGAGCTGTATATAAAGTCGTTAGGATTCTACGAACCAGTTGACAAATATAAGGGCAGATGAAGTTATGGTATGTATTGCGACAGACAGGCGCTGTGTGTTCAGTTTTGGTAGCAATTTACAGTTATGTAGAAGTACTACCCGTAACATTACACAAAATACCTGAAAAGCTGAAAAACTGCAGTATTTATAATATGTTTTTTCGCCCAAAACTAAATGAATTTTAAATACGAAAGTGCATATGAGAAACTTGTAGACCAAGAAAGCATATCAGTTATTAAAGAGAGAGAGAGAGAGTCTTATTCACTTACCAGGCCAGATACGTTGTTGTTTTGACTGTATAACCGACATTTTTCTTCAATGAGTAACGCAGGATATTATGGTGTCAAGTTGTGTATAGTTGTTACGAAATGGGATGCACAGACGAGTGAAAGTATTTGGAAGGATATTTAGTGAAATAACAACAGCACGCAGTCCTGTAGTCAAGTGGAAAAAACAACTTTGTTTTTTACCAAGTTCGTCGTAGCTTGCTATAGTAGAACTAGAGCAAGACAGCAATGGAAACTGAGAAAGGTTGTAACTTATTTCTGAATTATTTAGAATGGGATTTCAGGATGAAATGCAGCGTAAAATGAAACGTGTAGATCTACATTAAGGTATTATGTGTTTAAACAGTGAATAAGGTTATAGAATATTTTGTACAAAAAACAGTTATTGAGTAGTGAGTAGTTTGCGAGGATTATAGATACAGAATTTGTAAGCACATATTACAGTTTGATACTAGGTACAAGCTTGTTACTAATAATATACCTCTTTCATGACGTAGTCAGCATGACGTCATAAGGAAATACTAATCCGGCAATTGTTTGAATGGCGATATTGGATAAATTGATTTTCAAAGCAAACTTACTTTGTTTAGATCTGTTTGCTTATAATTGATAAACAATTGATCTGTTGCTGATCAACGGAATTATAAACGAGATCTAGGATTCGAAGAAAAAAGCGGTTGCTGGGAGAATTGAAGAAGTGGATTTGAATAAATTGTCGCGTTTTGCAAAGTGCTCGTTCATATTTCAGCAAATCCGTTGTGTGATGATGACAGTGCAGTGTTGTGTGCAATATAATACAAGCGAGGATAAGAGTGATCATAAACGTTTCATGATGAATCGTATTGAATCTCACGGAGCATCACGAGATAATGTCATCGGTTTAATCTACCCTCAACAACAAGCAGACGCCATTTTGCAAAACTGGAAATCATCGGCGACGGGCCCGACTCGAAACAAACATCGTGACGGGGAATCAAGGTCGCCGGTCCCGGGCAAACCTTATCAACGACCCAATGCCACTAAGTCACCAAATGAGATGTCAGCCATAGAATCCATGAAAAATGCAGTTCAACAAATGCAGGAAAAAGTTCAAGCTTCAGCGGCAAAAACAACTCAACATTTAGGTAAGAAAATGAAAAGAATAAATTAGTAATTATTGGTCTCTTAACTTTTAACAATTCAAGCCGTACAAGTACATTGTACAAAATATTTAATCGTGCCATTTTTCTCCTAGCTTTGAACGATACCTACGTAGACGTGACGTCATTGTCGTCACCAGCCACCCTTGTACGAGAGTCGTTTCGCCAAAACTGGTTGCCGAAATCACCAACGGTGGACGAACGGTCTTCGTCGCCTGTGTCGTCAGAGGGAAACCCCCCTGCGCACTGTGCGTCATCAAGCGGCGAAGATGAGTCGAGAGAAAAGGATGAAGAATTGAGAAAGATCGGAGAAGAAATGGAAGAATATTCGAACGAATCAAAGAAGAATGTAAAACCTCCGTATTCATACATCGCTCTTATAACAATGTCGATACTTCAGTCTCCCGATAAGAAACTTACTCTGAGTGGGATTTGCGATTTCATCATGAACCGCTTCCCTTATTACAAAGAGAAGTTCCCAGCTTGGCAGAACTCGATACGTCATAACCTTTCACTGAACGACTGCTTCGTGAAAATTCCACGCGAGCCTGGTAACCCTGGAAAGGGAAATTACTGGACCATGGATCCTGAGGCGGAAGATATGTTCGACAATGGTTCCTTTCTACGACGAAGGAAACGATTTAAACGACAACAGAGAGATCCGTTCCGGGATAATGTCCTTGCAGCTTCAATGAATGCAGCTAGTCCTTACGGTCGTCCATACGGTCTTGCAGCAACACAACAAGCAGCTATCATGGCAGCATCAATGAATCCATATGCTTACATGAACCCACTGCCTGCACATATACCGTTGCTACCTCCGCATGAAATCAACAACAGACAAGCTGCTTTGATGGCTTTTGGATCATCAAGGTTACCTCAGATGACGACGAATCATCTTTTTCCATCTTCCCCACCCTTCCCATGCAATCCAACACTGAGCACGGATGCGAGAATCCAAGCCGCGAACTTCGCTAACGCTGTTGCTCTTCACTCCGCTAGAGAATCTGTTAGAGGGCAGCAACAAGCCAAAAAACTTCCCCGTAATTCTCCTTTCTCCATCGAATCCTTGATCGGAAAGTCCTCCGACTCTGCTCCCACAACATCCGAACACCACGGCTCCGGATGTTCTTCTCCTTCCTCCCAAACCTCCGGAAGAGAGAACCCGGTTTCTCCCGTTTCAAAACTCAACTCCGGATTCGGTCCCTGTATCACTTCGACTCCGAAGTACTCCGGATCAAATCGGGAGTCTTTTTTCAGAGAAACAGGAAGACGAGAAGAGCAAGTCCGATCTTCCTCAACAGAATCCAACCAGTCGAACCCCCTTACCCCTCCTCACCCATATCCCTCAGTGTTACCATGCTATAACAGGGGTCCATTCTACGCCCAACCACCCAACAGTTTCTTCCCCACAGTTCCAACATTAGACACTCTCGCACAATTCGCTTCATTAGCACAACATCCCGGATACAACAAACCGCCATATCCATTCCGATTGTAAACTATTTTTATAGGATGTAAAATTCCACGTTTTCATTTCTTTGTTAAAATTCAAGCTATCAGTTCAGGGTGAAATTTTGTGCAGTTCAAATTTGCAATTTCACTTTAAGCTGAAACGTTACCATAAAAACTATATTTGTCATGCATGCAAATATCTCCACTGTGCAATTGCTTCGTTGAGTTTCATTAAAAGAAAATTAAAAATTTCATATTGTGTTCAAGTTATGTTAGTTTTATACAGCTCATGCTCACTGTCGAGGTATAACATTGGAGTATTTTTATACACCAGCCACACATTATGTGGTGTATTTATATTTGTCCGGCGCCGTGGCGTAGTGGTTAGCGCGCCTGCCTGTAACCATTAGGTAACCTGTAACCATTAGGTAATGGTTTCAAGGCTCGTCGCTGCTACCATTGTGGGCGTATGTGTCCTTGGGCAAGACACTTAACCACAATTGCTCAACCCAGTGGTCACTAATGGGTTGTCCGAGTTATCAGCCATACATAAAAAAATAAAAAAAATCCAAAAAAATAATCACCCACAAAGTAACATACATGGTAACTCGTAAGCTGGCACGAGGCGTTAAACCCGTGTGATAACGACTGTCGTTTTCCGGCCACACGAGGATAAAGTAAGTTACATTCATTTACCACATGCTCACTGCTGTTCAGTTAGCATGGGTGTCTTCTTACAAACCGGACATATATGGTGTATTGGTACAGCTCATGCTCACTGTCGCGCTAAAATATGGGTGTCTTCTTACACACCAGATAAATATGATGCATTGCATCATAAATATGGTGTTTTTAAACTCATAACCTATATATAGATACTGTTGGTTACACGTTGAGAGTTGCACTATATACCAATGCAAGCCAGAGTACGCAGTGTAAAGTACAAACCATGGTGTATACATTGCGTAAAGTTCAAGCCTGCATAGCTTAACGTGTTCTCTAAAAAAAAGTCGCATAGCTTATATTAATCACTCCACATGTCACTTGGGAACATTTTTCATTTGTATAGTTGAACAATAACTTGCTTTGATTCTTCCAACACATTTTTAAGAGATAACTATTTCTTTTATGTCGGTATAGCGATTAAGTTATTCAGAAATTTGATGTGAGAATTACTATTACAACATTAGGTACAATACCCGTTTAGTTTAAACAGGGTTTTCGATAACGGTTCCACCCTTAACGGCCTTCTGAATGAAGTCAGTGTTATAGCGGAACAAGGTAAAAGACTGATAAAATCGTCTAGAAAAATATTGACACAAAATTGAATGGCTGATCCCGATATGCTTGTATTGTGTTCGGTCCAGTTTTAATAATGAGGGCCAAAGTTTTGCAAATGGCAGAGCAAATAAGAACTCCCACATCGCAAAAGACGCTATTATCAAAAGAACCATTTGTCTTGGTGTAAATTCTGCGGCAAATACTGTCAAACGGGTGTACTGTGCAAAGTTTAATGTAAATCAATCATGCATTGAGTGATAGGGTGATTTTGCAGAATGATATCTTCGAATCATCGTCTAAATGCTAAAAACGACTAACGCCCACAACGCAAACTTTAATTTTAAATTCTATGTGTATTAAGATGTGCTGAGCAAAGAAAAGTTATACCTTGAACCAAGGTATTTACAGTCTAGCCAAAAACTCTTCGAGCATAACTTCAAACGCAGCGCTGAAACAACAAAGAAATGCGAGATGCATTCACTTTATGAAATTTCTTAACCCCTGAACTTTTTGAATGGAAATACGATATCTATGTTGAAAGTCAATCAATCATCAAGACAACAAAGATAAATTTTATTAACACCTCGAAAAAAAAAACGAATTTAAAATCACTTTGGGTAAATATATTGTTAAAATTTTTCCTTTGCCAAATAGGACTTCTTGTACATTTTTTTACCTTGCAAAAAAGGCAAAGAATTTTACAGAATTATTTAACCGTATCGCCGACTCTAAAACTCAAAGAACGTTGTTAATTGATTATGTTAAATGACTACAACTTCGATTGTGGTAGCAAAACGACCTTATTATCACACAAAAACGTAGTATACAGATGGGAACGGGGTCTAGCGACAAAACGGGTCGTTAAAAACACATTTATCATATAAAAAAAATACACAACTAAAAGACGTGTGCACTGTTTTACTGTTTTATTGCTTTAAACGTTCGTGGTCAAATTTTTGCGTCAAAATCATTATAACGAAGTTGCTCGAATCTCGAATTCGACCTTCAAGAACGCGATATTTTACCACCGATTTTAATGGAGTTGGTTGATCGTTTTTCAAGAGTTTAAGACACACAAGCTGTTTGCCCAGACTTGAGAGCTCGCATAAGTAAACAAGGAAATTGGTAATACTGCTTGCCCAGGTGGTAAGCCAATTCTACAGCTGTCTGAAACGTTTTAATGTTAAATGAACCAACACTAACTTAAAGTGAGCAGTCCTATTATGCGTAGATAATAGCAGATAATGTATGTGACCCGCGTCCCGCCGTTTATGGTGATTTTTTATTCAAATAGTAGTTTGATTAATTTGATGTCCTATTTTTGGGTATTTTCCTGAATTCCTTTTGACCACACTGTATATACACCGATTGTGTATTTACTGCACCCTATTCACATGCGACCGCTGTAGGCTTCTGTACCGTGTTAAAAGTGGACAAATTTTATAAACTTAATTGTTTCGTGGTCTTTTACCACTAAATGTGGGTGAGGTACTGCAGCGTGACACCCTCATGGAACCTAAGATTTTGTTCAGAGTTGGCTCATTATCTTAGAGTAATAGATACATGTACAATGTAGCAAAAGGTATACCGAAATGCTTACAGCTTGTAGACGAAAACAAACAAATGCCCACCACGGGTATAATCTTATAGACGCGGTCGACAGGTTAAGCTGTAAAATAGCATTGTTGACTTTGATAACAAACAAAACGCGAGTTTTACTTTGATATCCCTTGATCAGTGCTGAGTAGTGTCTTCATTGCCAACATTGGGGCAAATACAAACACTCCAACATTTTAAGTGCCTGTTGTATAATGCGATCTTCCACCCTTGTTTACATTGCTTACAATACAACGGGAGCTTTATACACTGGTTTACTTCCGTAGCTTTGATCGTCACGAGTTATAAACCACCGATAGCAAACATTGCATAAAATTTTATTTGTCTACCCGAGTACGATAACCATGAATTTATAATTGAAATAACAGTCGTTAAATCACAGTATGAAATAAATTTACATACAGCTTTTTGGTTTAATAACGATTTTTTTTTGTTTTATCACTGTATTATTTTTATCCAGTAACTTAAAATGTGTCATATTATATAACATATGCTCTTTCTACAGAACCACGGCGTGGCCAGAACATGTATCTGTTCATTTTCCAGCTCGACCATAGGAATCCACGGGCGTAATTAAAGGTAAATTATTAAAAAACCTTACAATCCAACAGTATATTCCAAAATACAAAACAAAAATTTTTTTAAAAATTGCTCATATTGTTATTTGAAAAAACAATATTCCTTTCCCTCTCCGTAAAGTTCACCCAATAATAACGTCATCGTTACGTCATCATCACGTCATCCCGCGTCATGAGAGTTGTACAGACAATCCATTTTTTATTAATAAAAACAATTATTCGTCACAATTAGCGCAACAATAGATAATGAGTTTCCAATTTCTCGCTATGATTACGTCATATTCCTACGTCACGTGGTATTTTAGTTCGTCACGCTCTAATGGCCGCGTAGTTTCAACGTCCCATTCTAAACTGTACAGCTTCATATATATTCCTATCGTAATAGTCGCAAATATATAGCTGACGCTTATAAATTCTTCACTATTTCATATGTTAAGTCAAATAGAATAAAATATGCGGCTAATATTTGGCTTCAACTTCAATTTGTTTGAGCATTCCTGCCTTTTATTTGACTCCTGAATTTTGTAAAACTTCAAAACGAGCCAGCATTGGTTCAAAGCGAAGTTTACAATAGCTGGTTATTAACTTCAAAGCCTCAGTTTAAATAAACCCTTGTCACAAAAGAATTCTCATTAATCTGATGAATAGGTCGCAAAGTCGCACTGAAAAGCCTTCATTCAATAACTATAGGATTTTATAACAGGAAGTTATATCCACAAACATTATGCTATAACGCCCCTAATATAAAGTTTAGCCATGAATCCTATTAAATACGTTGTTTTCGACAAAATTTAGTTTTATTCTCTTTCATAATTGAATGCCTATGTTTTAAAATGGCTTAAACGACTTATACGCGTCCAGGTGTATAAGGTTACGCTCGTAACAAATACTCGTGTTTGGTTTACAGGGCTTAGAAATATCTCGCTTCACGTACTGTGTTCTATACTTTCACCGTAAACGTAGCCATTTTGTTTCTTGGTTTTGTCACTACAATGCTTACTTTGTAAATTGAGTTACAATCACACGAAATTGTTAAAAAATGTGTTTTTTTTCAATGGGTTTTAAGCTACACAACTACTTCAAAAAAACCATTACGTTATAATTTCTTGCATAGTACACTTTCTTATTCAATTTTCTTATCCCATTTAATAGTAAACAAAAACAACTTAAAGAAACTGTTAAACCGTATCCCCACGACTCCCATATAGACCGTTGTTAATTGTTTAAAACATGATCAGGATTTTTTGATGCTTTATGCTAAAGGTGTTCCGACGCCCCCACCCTACATAACTCTTGTTTATTTATTTACGTCTTTGTAGTATTTAAGTTCTTTACGCCGTGTTTTGTACAGAGTTAAGTGCTCATTTAGAATAAATGTCATATAGTAACTCACAATGATAGAGTGTATAATATCGTAGATATGTGTTTTTCTGTGGCGGGCCAAAAACAGTCGTTTACACCACCAAGCCTATATTGGGTAATCGTATTTGCATTTTACTAATTAACCATTGAATGATCCTTGCCAAATAACTGTACTTTGTAACTAAATTCATTTTTTAGTTTAGAATTTTAATTTGTCGGAACAAAAACACAAAAGTCAAAAAAAACGAAAACAACGTAAAATTGTGTCATGCTTAAAATAGATACAACCACGGTCTGAGATTGTGTATGGACAGTGTGGTATAGTAATTGCGGAATGCGTACTGCATATAATACATAATCTCAGTATAAATGGCAGTGTATTATGTTTGGAATATAATTTTCAATATGGTGGTGTTGCATTGTACGCTAATGGGTCCAATTAGAGTCGCATTTAAACACGCTGAAGTATATACGGTTTAATAACTAAAGGAGTGAAGTGTAGTAAGCAACATAAAGCTTATGATTGCTTAGAAATGTACCAGGTTTCACAGCTGCCACTTCTGTGGAGGTTTTGGCGTAAAATTGCATTTTTTTGTTTAAGTTCTGCCAAAACAAGGCCAGCCGTTTAATGACGGAAGAAAACCTGCGGCTGATAGTGCGTTTAACTGTTGCGCCGATTGCGCGATAGAGGGGTTTGGTGGATACGATTGGTTCTGTTGGAACATACGAGAATTTAGCGCCATGTTGTATGGAAACATTGGGTTAAATTGGCTACCCAACGCGGGAAAAGAAGGCTGTGAAGCCGGCAGGGGAGGGGATAATGAGTCCGATGGTGAAACTGAACTTCTTCGGGAAGCAGCCGCTGCAGATTCGCGGACTTCGGATTCGCGTCTTCCTGTTTCTTGGAAAAAATGCTCCCGATCTGATCCGGAGTACTTCGGAGTCGAAGTGATACAGGGACCGAATCCGGGGTTGAGTTTTGAAACGGGAGAAACCGGGTTCTCTCTTCCGGAGGTTTGGGAGGAAGGAGAAGAACATCCGGAGCCGTGGTGTTCGGATGTTGTGGGAGCAGAATCGGAGGACTTTCCGATCAAGGATTCGATGGAGAAAGGAGAATTACGGGGAAGTTTCTTGGCTTGTTGCTGCCCTCTAACAGATTCCCTAGCGGAGTGAAGAGCAACAGCGTTAGCGAAGTTCGCGGCTTGGATTCTCGCATCCGTGCTCAGTGTTGGATTGCATGGGAAGGGTGGGGAAGATGGAAAAAGATGATTCGTCGTCATCTGAGGTAACCTTGATGATCCAAAAGCCATTAAAGCAGCTTGTCTGTTGTTGATTTCATGCGGAGGTAGCAACGGTATATGTGCAGGCAGTGGGTTCATGTAAGCATATGGATTCATTGATGCTGCCATGATAGCTGCTTGTTGTGTTGCTGCAAGACCGTATGGACGACCGTAAGGACTAGCTGCAGCTGCAAGGACATTATCCCGGAACGGATCTCTCTGTTGTCGTTTGAATCGTTTTCTTCTTCGTAGAAAGGAACCATTGTCGAACATATCTTCCGCCTCAGGATCCATGGTCCAGTAATTTCCCTTTCCAGGGTTACCAGGCTCGCGTGGAATTTTCACGAAGCAGTCGTTCAGTGAAAGGTTATGACGTATCGAGTTCTGCCAAGCTGGGAACTTCTCTTTGTAATAAGGGAAGCGGTTCATGATGAAATCGCAAATCCCACTCAGAGTAAGTTTCTTATCGGGAGACTGAAGTATCGACATTGTTATAAGAGCGATGTATGAATACGGAGGTTTTACATTTTTCTTTGATTCGTTCGAATATTCTTCCATTTCTTCTCCGATCTTCCTTAATTCTTCATCTTTCTCTCTCGTCTCGTCCTCGCCGCTTAATGACGCACAGCGGGCAGGGGGGTTTCCCTCTGACGACACAGGCGACGAAGATCGTTCGTCCACAATCGGTGATTTCGGCAACCAGTTTTGGCGAAACGACTCTCGTACAAGGGTGGCTGGTGACGATAATGATGTCACGTCTACGTAGGTATCGTTCAAAGCTGGAATAAAAAAAAACGAATAAATATTTTTTCTTTACCAATAGACTTTTACCACTTATAGTTTTGTAACGGTTTTAAATCTGTTACTTTTTTTAATTTTGAGTTGCGCATGCGTAGAGCGTTGGCTAGTTTAAAGCAGTATTAATTTATAGCTATAGCCTCTGTTCATCAAAAAGTTCAATAAATTTGTCAACTTTGGTTAAAAAAGTCTCATGAAGGGCCTCGCTGTCAGATTTCACCAATATATATTCATTTTTCACGATGCTATACGTTTGTACTTTAGGATCTTACTTGCGCTCTTTCGAAAATATCAGCATAACAAAACATATAAGAAATGCTAACATATAAAAACAACTGTTTTCTTACCTGAATGTTGAGTTGTTTTTGCCGCTGAAGCTTGAACTTTTTCCTGCATCTGTTGAACTGCGTTTCTCATGCATTCTATGGCTGACATCTCATTTGGTGATGACTTTGTGACATCGGGTCTTTGGTAAGGTTTGCCTGGGACCGGCGACCTTGATTCCCCGTCACGATGTTTGTTTCGAGTCGGACCTGCCGCCGATGATTTCCAGTTTTGCAAAATGGCGTCTGCTTGTTGTTGAGGGTAGGCCGAACCGATGATATTATCTCGTGATGCTCCGTGAGATTCAATACGATTCATCATGAAACGTTTATGATTACTCTTATCCTCGCTTGTATTATATTGCACACAACACTGCACTGTCATCATCACACAACGGATTCGATGCTGAAATATGAACGAGCACTTTGCAAAACGCGACAATTTATTCAAATCCACTTCTTCAATTCTCCCAGCAACCGCTTTTTTCTTCGAATCCTAGATCTCGTTTATAATTCCGTTGATCAGCAACAGATTTTTCAAAAGATTATATTACAATGTTTTCTAAGCAAAAGAAGAAGGCTAATTAATTTATCATTTACAAGAAAAACGTCCAACTTAATCGATTAAATGGTTGCGTTCAAAAATATGGGTGTTTTCGCTGTTTTTAAAAACTGAGTTTTATAAAAAACATTTCGCTTTTTTGAGAAGTGTCCCAAAATGTTGAAAACAACGGAAAAAAATTATTAAATTTGAATTTGGCAAAATGCTGGTTCCGCTGGTAAAAATGGCGTCTATTTTCTAACAACACACTGTGGTAAAGGTTTTCAAATAATCCGACCAATCGTTAAAATAATGACTCAAAAATACCCGTGACGTAACACAAACAGTATTGAAATAAATGTCAAGCTAACGAGTTTATTGAACGTCTGTAGTTCCAATATTAGGACTGTAGTCGTTTCCCGTTAAATGTTATCTAAATACGCGTTTTCTCCTATTCTTAATTGAGAGAATCGGTAAAGCGATTAAATTTGAATGAGCTGCACCTTTATTCTTAGTATATATTTAAATATAACTGCTATATTTGTAAACAGGCAATATGTACGTTATTGTAATGCTTAAAGCTACCCAACCCAGAATTGATTTACGTACGCCCTTATTTTTTAGTAAACAATTTTACCGTACGAGAAATTTAGCGAAACTGAAAACACAGTCAGACTGTCGCAATGTTCAACAAAACTACCTCTACCTTTATTTATATTTGTCAACTGATTCGTAAAATTCTAACGACTTTATATACAGCTCGTATTAAGTTATAACTTGTCCACACAAGTTTTACTGCAAGTAACGTTTGAATTGGACCAACTGTTCAACTCATTCTTGCAACTGATGTTCCAATCCACACAACTTCCCAATTTATTTACGACAAATCAATTCAACCGAGATAAAGATGAAAAGATCGAGACTCGCGACTCGAACTCGCCTCTTTCAAACGCCACAAACGCCGCCAAATATCGGGAACAAACATCGATAATATTTCTCGCCTCCTTATCGCTTAATCGCACGCGACATCAATCAAACTAAGCTACGATTAAAGTCGAACTAACATCTTTAATGAAATTAAACTTTACTTAACATAAACAAAGTAAAAAAGTAAACAAAATATTAACCTAATAAACCAACATTAAAACAAAATATCTCTTATTTTGTTCTGCTGCTTAAAAGTTGTCTTACTTTCTACACGATGTTTGTTGATCTAAAATAGCTATCTGGTAAACAGATTGTAATACCCATACGGTATAAATCAATCGTATAAGCCGCCTAGCTGACTCCAACTGTACGAATACGATTCCAGCCATCGCGACCGGAATGCGAGAGAAGGTTTAGAAAAACTGCGCGGAATATACAGGGCAGTTACGGAACCAAAGGTTAACTGTCTGGTCGTTCGCAAATATGCCCAGTAATCAAAAACGAATTGAAGCACATAAAAGTTCATATTTTCCAATCGTGCTTTAAACAATCAACAACGATATTTTGAACTCGTGGAATAGGTTATATACATTTTTAAATGTTTTTTTCTTCTTAGCAAAATGGCCAAAAGAGAATGAAAACATGGACAATCATATCAGATCTTACCATATACATGATTTGCCCAAAGTACTCAAACTTAGCATACATATAAATCGTTCTGATTTTAGCTTAGAAATAGTAATATTTTAAATATTAGTTGTAACGTCAGTGTTACATAAACGATAAATGTGTTTGTGTATTTAAAACGATATCCTAATTTCCAGTTCAAACCAAGGAGAGACTGAACGAGCTAATCTTGACCGTCAAAGTTGATCAAAGATGAAAGATAATAATTAACATCAAGTAATGTCGGTCTCGTCTCATCTTGTTTCAGTTGTCAACAAGTTTATCATCGGTGTGATGAAGTAAACATTATGAAAGGTTGGTTTGTCATTCTTACAACTTGCATGACACAATTCTTAATACTGAGCTGCAACGTCACAGATAAATTATCTGTTGTGTGATTTTAAAACTATTAACCAACATTTGAACTCGCAAAGTGGGACTTGTAACACTTTTAGGTGTACGTATGGAGTCTATACAACACCTGCCTACCGTTTGACACCTTTGTTTAAGGTTGGGGCGTTGGTAGTAATACTAGGGAATTATAAAACCGTATTTTAACAAGCATAAAATGGCGTTGTAAATTAGTTAAAAATACGATTATAGGAAATATTGGATATTATGTGTACAGTAATACATGTTACAGAAATGTTTTGTATAGAGAGAATTGTATGTTATTGGATCTGGGTATTTACTTATTATGGTGTAAATATCATCAAAGTAACCAAGAATGTTATTGGGTTTAGGTATTAATAGGATTATTTGTAACAAAGTATATAGATGTAATAACAAAGTAGTAACGCAGTGTGAGGTTTGCTTTGTAGACAAGCAATCTTGTTAGAAAGGTTTGCAGGTTACAAACTCGTGATAATCCTCTTCACAAATTATGGTTGTTTCCTTGATGTCGGTTATCTTATTGATCCTAATTACGTCGGACTTGTGACGCAAATATTGAAGTTATAAGTTTAGTGCGTCCTTCACACTAAAGCGGGGGTCGTAGTAAGATAATAAACAAAGAAATGTCGGTAAAATCAGACGCAGCGCCGGGTTACGTAAAGTTAAGTTATGTATGCACGGTAATCTGTTTGAACCTGTGTGTTGTATTTTGTATCCGTGTGCACGGATTTGTTGTTTTATCAAACTTACATCTAAGAACCATAAGATCGTTTTGTTTATTTGCCGCCTGTCAATCAAACTGTAGCGGCGCTCGCGGGGCTGCGATTTTCAAAACACGGGTAGCGACTTCAAAACCGCTATATTTGTGTCAGAAACTTTGTGTGTTGTGTCTAATTTATCCTGACTTAATAATCCAAACCTAAACAGCAATTGTATTTGATAGTCAACGTACCGTTTCGTATGTTTTGCGACCCTTTTAATCTGCGTCACGGTCAATTCGCGCCGTTTTCTCAACTTTTTAAAGTTACGTACAAAACTACGCCCATCCCACGCTACTGATCGGCGCACGTGACTTAGGATTGATATAAAGCGGTCTCAATTCCCGAACCATTGCAGGAGCGTATCAAAATAATATCAAGACATCGCACGATATTTTGTCTTTGTTTTGCCCCAATTTTTTTAATATTATGCTTTTCATATTGCGGAAATAAACGCCTTATTTCGCCGCTGGATAAAACACAACATACGCAGCAGTATATTTGTATTGTGTGTCTGGCTGACGCCAACTTAAAATTGATGCTATCAATTGAAAAACAGTCACCTTACGTTTATTATGGCACATTTTACTTCATATTTTAATTCAATCCACACATAACAATAACCCATAAACTCTGCACCACTATATAATATAAACCACATAAATTGGATTCCTGTAAACTATTCTATACCCTCTATTGCTACGTGTAGTTTTCCAAGAGATTTCTAATACGAAAAACAGTGTTATAAAAAGCCCATAAGATCTTCAGTAACGCCAGGATAAAGCTTAACAAACGGGGAGAGTATTTGGCGTTCCACTATTTTATATTCATTTCCTTTTTGATCTTGCCACGGAATAAAGTTGACTTTATTAAATTTAGACTGCTAGGCAATCTCTATTGAGTTCTGTCACTATAGGAAAATATATTACATACGGTTTACGATAGGGTATGTAAAATTAAACCTATAGTTGGCTGTAAAGGTTTATTACTGGTGCTGGATGTAAAATGTCGTTTTCAATGTTCAACTATTGTCCTTTCGTTTATTGTTGGCAAAATCCAGTCGCCATTAAAGTTTTACAACCCCTTTGCACCTGGCGCAAATAAATGATCCGCCGAAGATCGTTTCACTTCGAGTGAAATCTATTTAATTGAAGCTATTAGTGAGTGCACTGTTTACGAGAGCTCTTGAATAACCGAACCAGTAACGACCTGATACATCCCAGTTAACCGGTGTCAGTGAAGTGTTATTGTAGACTCTAAACAAACTGAGCACCTGTGACCACTGAAGCGTGTTCCACCTGCTGTATAAATATCCCTTGTTTAGTCGGAAGTGTTGATGCGAAAACAATTATCTTTATAATCCTGGAGCCCGAACCCAGTCATGCGTGAAATGTTGGTTTAATTTAATCCAATCACGTTCTGGGAGGTTAAGATTTGAATTGAAGTGGAAAATGAAAAATAAACAATTTTTGTTTCAAAACTGACAGAGTTCTCAGATTTTCTTACTTAGAGAGCATAATCATGACAGTAGGGTGGGGTACGATGGGACATTTTTACTCCTTCCATTTGGTAGTAATCAAAGAATAATTATGGAAGCATAGCCCCGCGAAACAAACAGTATACCAACTTATACCTCACAAAACTATTTGTCACATCTTAGTTAAATTTTTCTGGGTATGATTATGAAAACTTGTTTCGCCTTTTGTATTTTTTATTAAAGTTTTATTTTTTGTTTTGTACATTTAGTTATTTCTTTGTTGAGGTTTGGTGTTTGTACAAGTTTTCTTTGTAGTCGATTCCCAGTGGTTAATCTCCGGTGTTTTAAGATCGTTAAGAATCCATTAAACTACTTATCCACGATAGTTTGTACGAGTTTCCCTCGTCCGCTCATTCTATGGTTAAGTGGACGTTAATGAAGACGATGTACAATGAGGTACAAGCACTGCCGGTCGCTCTCAAAGAATGTTATCTTTACGTGAATAAACTCACTTGGTGAACAAAGCAGCGACGACAAACAAACGTTGCTTGTTTGAGATACTAATGCCGCGAGAATAGCTTGGTTACATAGCTGTTTCACACTATACAAGTCACACCTGCTCCGGTAATAGAGCACCACTAACGTAGCTTACTCACGTGGGAAAGTTTCATCAACTGCCCTCTGCATTGTGACGTCATAAAACGAAGCAAAAACAACGTCATCGCGCGCTTAAATACGAGAACACTAACATAGTAACGTCAAAACTCTTTTTAAAATATCAACAATCCGTTCAGTACTTACTCTTACAACAGCATTACCTTTAGCGCATACATACGCACAAAATTACTATGCCTGTATATTAGTAGGCCATGTTCAAACATAAGCGCGAGATACGAAATTCCCCAAGCGTTTGACAGCGCCGATTACGTAACTGTCACGGGTTATATATAGCTTACAAATGCAACGTATTAAATATAAACTAGAACCCAATACCGTGAATATTATTTTTTAACTTAATTTTATACGGACTGTTTTTAATGCAATTCGTTAGTGCAATTAAGCGGCTAGGACATGATTTAAGTTATAGTAGGGGAAGATGGGACACATTTTCATTTATTTTCTCGTCCCCTTTGTTAATAAACCAAAAATATTCAATGGATTATAAAACCGTATTATAACGACCATAAAATAGTTTTATTTGTTTAAAACACCATTAGAGTCTTTGGATATTATGTAATCAAAGTGACCCGTCTTACCCCACGAAACTATATCTTAGAACGCAACGTATTATATATATACTAAAGACTAATACCGTAAATATTACTCCTATCTTAATTTATACACATGACTGTTTTAAGGCAGTTCGTTAGTTCAATTAAGCGTCTAAGACATGGTTTACGTTATTTATTTTCCCAGTAACAACATTAATGGAAACACAATAAGAAAATCTGGAATAATTCCCATGTTTAATAATTCATTACGTCATCATAGAGTTTCCGTTCTTATTGTGACGTATGCGTTTTCATATGACGTCAGAATGACTTTACTGTACCCGCGAGAACAGGCGTTGTTTCAAGATAGTGTGGGAATGATGACGTAACGATGACGTATCATTTAGACGGGATAATTTTAATTTTGGTTACAATATGTGTTATTTGGTCGCTATTGTCTAATGTTTATTGGCTATCGCATTACAGAAAGAATTCACACATTCCATAACATTCCTACATAACTATCACGTTCTTTCAAAATGCTAAATATGTACTTAAGGAATCGTGTAATATAAGGTTGGTAGGTGACACTTTTCCGCGTGGGAACTGGAATAGACCGGATCAATCCAGTTTCATCGTCACAAAGTCAACTACACTTTTCCAGTCTTTACAGGCTTAGACAGAGTGCGCGTGCAGCGTCGAAATTGCCGCTTTTCACGCCTCACTTGTCCACAACAAAGCGAAAATATTCTCAACTAAGCGTTAGATAACCAACATCAGTCGTAGCTGTTGCTTGGGATCATCATTTGGTCAGATAACCTTACAAACATACAGACCTCACACGTTGACCTGAGATGAAATATAAGCTTTACACGCACCTAACTTAACAAATATATTGCTGTTGCATAATATAGAAACTGTATGTGGAAACTATATAAAGTATGTATTGGTCGAACATTTGCAAAAATTTCCCATGTCAAAATACATAACCAATAGAAAACAAACTGTAGTAGAACTAGGTTTTTATTCGTAACAGAATTTTTGGTGATTTTAAAACTAAAATGTAATTTAACTTATATAGAACATCAAGTAGTTATCTTAATTTCTTAACACTTCCTTTTATTTCTTCCTTCTGTGATAAAATTCTCCATCCCTGACGTAATGTGGGTTTAGGAAATTCCGTTCGCCAGTGGTTGTATAATTTAGCCTTTTGTATACTCTTGCTAAATGCCAACTGCTAGGGAGAATTTCGTGACTTTAATTTGTATTAACAGTTTAAAAATTAGGTTCCTGTTTTTAGATTGAGCCATCGGTATATTGTGTCCTTGTACTCCTCATGCCCCCTGTCAAACTAATTAAAAGCGTGTAACGGAATTGATGATCCTACGGTCTCGCGTGTTTGAATAGCATTTAGTGACTACTGTGTTGGAGAATTCGCTGTCCCTTATACTCAAGGTTATTTTATAAACGGATGTATATTGTTAAATCAGTTCAATCAAGTCCAATATTAAAACGTGTAAAGTATTGGAACGTATAACGATGCGTTGTTGTCTATTGGATGTCGATTTACGAGAAGATAAACAAAGCTCCCGACATTGTTCTCTGTGCGAATGGAGCCACATTTGATGGCCATCGTAAATCGGAGCTTCGGATTTACTTGCTCACTGTTGTAGGTAAATGTTTCTTCTTCTAACGAGGCAGCAATGAATAAAAATTAGGTTCGCTTTCATCTAACCGACTTGTGCGTTGCCACGATTCCTTGAAACATTTGTTGGAAATGTAAAACACGATGCTTCCCGATGATTAAACATTGAAATGATTGACACGATATGTTATTACTTGAAACACGACAACAGATAACTTATTAGTTGATTCTGGTTACCAGGTGACCGATGATATGGCGAAGCTATGATATTCACATAAATATTACAAGTCTTTGAGTAACTTGAAATATCTGTTAATAATTACCCACACTTCATGTAAGATTCGGCTTCCTTGTAAAACTGGCACAGACAATGAAAAATCCAAGTTTTTATTGCGGCAAACAAATTTCTAAAGATTCGCTACAAAATATTTACTTTTCTTGTACAAGTTGTTACATAAATTGGATAATATATACGTTGTAAAATAAAACTACTCAAACAAAAGCAGTAAGGACTACATAGCTGGATGGTTAAACTGGAGTTTACTTTATCGTTTATATAGTAGGGTGGGGGAAGATGGGACACGTTTCCGTTCTATTTTCTCGTCTCATTTAGTAGTAAACAAAGAACATAGACTGTTGTTAATTCTTTTAAATACGGTCAGGATATTTGGATATTGTATGCTAAAGGTGTCCTATCTCCCTCCACGCTACTGTATTCTTTATAATTTATATTAATTATTTTAATATAAATTAATCTGTTGAGGTTTTTAATCAGAATCTCGCTTCCGATGTTTCTGTTGTTGGCGTCGCGTTCGCCAAGATAAATTGTTACGTGTGAATGAGTTAACAATGGAGTCGCTTATATCGCGTTACATTGTATTGACAGAGAGGCTGACGACGAACACTTTGTTAGACAAAGTGGATTCACACAATTTGATCCAACCTTCTTTGTCTTCATCTTCTTTGTTAAATCACCATCCGGACTCGGATGTGGTTCCATCATCTTAGACCACACTCGTATACAACGCTTTCAATCTTAATTAAATTTCGCCTTAGTTTTAATTTAAAATAAATAAATAATCGGAAGTCTGCTAGTAAATACAATATACGTAAAAAGTCTTTAAATTTTGTATATTTATATATATATATAGAAAAGGTTTAGGTTTATAAGTCTTTTTAATTGGTTTAATTGTTTAGATCTGTATGATGTTTAATTGTAAGATTTATATATTGAAAGTTAAAACATTCGCCTCCCGTATATACGCATATAAACAATGTAATATCCCCAGACACTTACAAATTTCCGCCTTCTAATTAACTAAAAGGTGTGAACTACACGGCCATTTTCATTTTCCATCGAAATCTTATGTTTACACAACTTGGTTTTAAATCTTCCCACTATCACGTGACGTCATCTCAAATTACGTCACCCCTGACCCCTTCCGGCGACACCAAGTCTTACTTTATTATTTCTATGCCGCAATGCGTGTCCGTTTACCCACATCCGACCTCAGTTCTACCAACCCCTCCCCCTTTGTTAAACTGTGGTCACATCCCACACGAAGCGACACGCGCCATTTTAAAACTAGTTTCCTCCGCTTTAATTAGTCTATGTTACAATAATTGCCTTTTTATGACATTTCGCGGCAAATTAAACGTTTATTTTTTTATACAAGATATTATAATACGTATTTGTGTAATAGTAGTTACCCGTATATATTTAGCAAAACGGATATTATTGACTAATTGTTTAAGTTTGTCACACTAATAATTTATTTATTTTAATCCTTTTAAAGTTTCTAACGTCTTTATCAGTCCGTGTCACGATTATTTTCTTTATATAAAATTTGTTCCTAACAAAAGATTTACTTTTATTAATAATTATTACCGTAATATGTACATTGGTAAGCAAATATTATTTATTAATTGTTAAACGTGTACAAACTCTTTACGACCACGTAGTTACTTTAAATTTATAATAACTGTTTAATTATATCTGTCTCTGCATTTCTGAGAACAAAAACAATTAAAAATATCTTTTGTTAAATTTATGTAAAACATATAAAAGATTGGTCGTAAAAAGTGTTTCGTACGTTAGAATTTTGTTGTTTGAGGAAAAGGGAAAATGTTTAAAAATGTTCCCACGCCCGAGTGTGAAACTCGGCCCCAATATTTCCGTTTTCTTATTAACCTTGTAATTACCACTGCTTGTCTCTTATTTATCGAGCAACATTCTTGTAACGGACATCGTGTGAAAACATCATGTCTGCGGTAAATCTGGCATCGGATTCCCGTAGACTTCCGCCTATTCACCCGATGTATTAAAACATAGATTGGCGTCGATGGAAGTTGATGCTCATGTTGCAACTAAACCACGCGATTCGTGCCAATGCTTTGGAACAATATGACGCCACAAGGACTACTGTGACGTCGCACTTGTTTCCGTTATTAAAACAAGTCTCTTTTTCTCGCGCTGATTATTTGTCGACGTCCAGTTCGATTTCCAGGTTGGCGCCAAAGCGTCGTGAAAATAATTCCATTGTAAATCAAACTCAACCATTATCATGTTAGGGTATTTCCTCCTTCATGCACATGCGTAGTGGCCTGTTATCTCTTTCCAGATTTCCCCTCCCAAAAACTTTCGTTTTAAATATTTCTTCGTGTCTGATCACGTTTGACCCGGTTATTCCCCGGTGACGTAAAACCGTGTGAATTGTCTTCAACCATTCAAGTCGACGTGACAATGCTGTATGTTACGTCACACAAAACATCGTCTCCGAGGTATACAAGCTTCAACGTTTACATCATGACGTCATAGCGCCGATAAATATTGATTCAATGTCGTGATATTTTGTATCTTCATATTGAAAAGTACAAGTTGACACAATTCATGTTCGTAGTGCATCAAGTTCTTATTCAACGTTCCCACTGGTCTTGTTATTAATTCTAAATCACTTAAATTTATTTCGTAAATTATAAAGCTTCGGTTTTGAAACACGTCTTTAAAAGTTATAAAAACTTTTAGTCAGTACAAACTATTGGAACGTCAATGTTTTGGTTTTGGATATTGGGGTTAAAAGCTTCACATTCCGTCGTTGTAAAAGACACTTTTTCGTTCCATTAGAGTTTCATTGTAATCTTGAGTGGTTCCCCAGCTGTGTGTAGAGTTGGCGGTCAATTAGTCAGCCCAATATTGACCTGTCTAATGTTGCTGGACATTGTGTAACATTAGTAGCGAGCAGCTGTAGCGAGATCTTGTTAAAATACCAAGATTTGCACGGATATTACAAAATTCCCTATCTTTTTCGTATTATCTCAAACCTATTACAAATTCTTGAAAAGTTTTGTTAAGTTTTCGAAGCTAAATTGATTCTCGAATTCATTGTCGATGGATTTGCTTTCTTTACCGCGGGATCTCGCGATTACGCCATTGTTTTTCTTCTTCACGGTTCAATGATTCCATTACTTTATCTTTCTCTCACGAAAAGATCTGATCAACAGGTGTCGCTGTGGAGATCACTTTTCACGAAACCCGACACTTGTGTTCTTTGTCTCAAGGTGTGAAGTTAGATCAACATTTGTGTTTCTCAAACGATCGTTTACATCATTCCATAGAAACTAAACAATACTGAGTTATGTGTAAGACACCTTAAGTTGTGAAACAAAAGATACAAAGATGTAAACCGTTCGCCCCGCTTATATGTCTCACTTTGTTCTACTGACATCGGTTCAGACTATGACTAATTCCAACTTCGTTCTACTTCGCCATATTTTTACTGCACTAATGACATTGTTATTAGTTGTGATGACGTCACAACAATTCGGTGATTTTATTAGATATTTTTTAATGACGTCATTAAATTATAGGCATTGGATTTTAAACGTTGTATTCGTTGCTCGTATGATGAACGGTGTCTTGGTGGAAACTGGCAAAGTTGATTCAAGGCGGTTTTGTGGTCGACTCCTCTTCGCTAAGTGATGCAAGAATTTCACACTTGACCTTACGCAGTGACCCCTGACTGCAAATCCGCTGCAAGATTTTCTATTTCTCCATCACCTTATTTCACACATCGTTAAAAAGGATACGCGGAGAAACAAAGAGTCGTATTCCAGTCAATTCCAGCCAAGAATAACGTCACGGTCAACACCTTGTGTTGTATAAATATCGCCCTCTTTAGTTATTAGGTATTTGTTCTCTTCGCTAAAATTGATCGCCAGTATATATATAGCACAGTGGGAAAGACGGGACAACTTAGCTCATAATATCCAAATATTCTTATCTTTTTTTAACGGCTAGCAACGGTTAATGGAAGTCGTGGAGATACCGTTTTATTATTATGTGAATGCTTTTTGTTGTTTACTACCAAATACGACGAGAAAGTAGAATAAAAGGTTTCTTATTTTCCCAGCCCTACTAATTCACCTTTTCTCCGCCGTATTTAAAACAAAATTATACGTGTTGTTTGATTCAATGTACTGTTTAATGCAGACTAGTTGTGTAGTTTAAAAAAGTAGTTTTTAACAGCGTAGATAAAACTAATTAACTTACAGTAAGTTACACACGCTTTATTTTATTGCCGCGGCTTAAACAAAGCGCAAAATGTTATTTACCAGTTCTTTAGCTCCACCGTGCGATCATAAAAAAACTGGAAATACACACTATAAGTTTCTGTGTTTTGTTATCTGAACATAGTTTAAATGAAAACTAGATGCAAGTAGCTACAATAAGAACCAAGCTCCTAACATTTTAATGAATATGTGTATAGTAGTAGTTGTCTTGTTTGGATCACTCCACTAACTGTTTCTTCATGTTTTCTTTTCCTTTTTTTGAATTCTCCATTTTGGCTAACATAACATTAAACAAAAAAAAATTACTTAAACTAGCAAAGAAAGCACAAAGACATGGCTCATACACTAACATGATTTCTTTAATCATATTAAACTTTAATGCTTATAAGGTGAAAGACTTTATATACATATAAGACACTTTATAATGATTGAATGAATAGCAAAGAACAAATCAATACCAGCGCCGTGGCAGAGTGGTTAGCACGCCTGCCTCTTACCCAGAGTTACTAAGTTCAAGGCTCGTCGCTGCTACCATTGTGGGCGTATGTGTCCTTGACAAGACACTAAATGACAATTGCTCAACCCAGTGGTCATTAATGGGTTGTCCATATCATTAGTCATGTATAATAAATAAAAATAAAAAACTAAAAAAATAATCACTCGCAAAGTAACATACATTGTAACTCAAAAGCTGGCACAAGGTATATGAAACAGAACACCTGTGTTATACGGACTGTAATTTACTGGTCATGAGAGGATAAAGTCAGTTACATTATTTCAAAGTACATTCATGCATTCATTCATTAGGCAGATAATGGTTGTTAAGGCATGTAACATATAAAAAGATAAAACGATTTATAATAATGTGCTGTAGTTGCACCTAATAGTAAACTCACAGTGGTTTGTTTAATAAATATTTAACTATATAAAACTTATTGCATAAAGAACTTTAGACTATAATTGGGAAAAAGGTATAATAAAATTCATGCAACATTATTGTGCATCACACAATAATGCAATCAACACCACAAAAACTTAGCAACAGTGCATATTACAATGGTTAGCATCGAAAAAAGCTAAAATTATTTGAATTGATGATTTATAATTTAAATAAATAGGGTTTAAATTAAAACATGGCACAATATTGCATGGTACAAAATAAAAAAGTTCAATTAGGACATGGAACCACATAAGATAGTGAAACAGCATAAAAGTTATAAAAAAAATTAAGCATGAACATGTTATATTTTGCCAAAGGACATAGAAATTTGTAAGATGTTATAGAAAATTAGCAAATTACATTATATGAAGAGCTATGTAAAGTTTTAAAAGGTGTAATAAATACGGTAAAAGTTTGAAAGTTGTAAAAAATACTAATAGTTTTGTTTTTTCTCCATTGGGGTTTCTTTTGCATCATTAGTATCCTGTATCATTTTACCCTCCAAATATTGATTTTGGTTTGCACCAAGTTGGTTATTAAGATTTGTGGGTAAGTTCTCCTGATTATTTAAAGCAAGAACATTTTTACAAGATTCTTCATTTGCTTGAGCTGTATTAAAATTATTGGGGCAGCATTCATAAGGCAGCATTTTTATCTTTTTCTTTGCTAGGGTAGGAATGTCGGACCTATTACCTTCTGCATTTAGTGATAAATGTGCAATCAAGTTCACAAAATTTAACGGGACTGGATTTTTACGCTGGATATCGTGTAAATAGAGTGTTTTCACATTGCTCATACTAAGCTCTGTAGGGAGAGCAATTTGTAACTTGAATACCAACTGAGATGTTGTTTGCATGTTTTTGGTTTCCAACTCTTTGGTTTCCAGTTCTTTGGATTTTTTTGTAATTAAATCTTTCAATTTTGAAACACTTGGTATCTTTTTCAACAGTTCTAACTGTTTAGGCTGTTGTAAATTAATTTTGTGGTTTCGAAGATTGTTTTGGCGTTGAAATATTCTATTTACTTCAATATCTTTCTGCACTTGATCCATTTTCAAGTTCCAGAGAAACACTGAAAATATTCACTTTATTTTGCAACAAACAAATAAAGCCTGAAATAATTTTTGTAACATAACTGGTCCAGTTAGTTAGCAAACATGCCTCTAACCCAGAGGTAACGGGTTTAAGACCCATTGCTGCTATTATTGTGGGTGTATGTGTCATTGGGCAAGACATTTGGTGGTAATTGATCCAACCCAGTGGTCACTAATAGGTTGTCCAAATTACCAGCCATACATAAAAAAAATCCCCCAAAAATAATCACCCACAAAGTGACATACATGGAACACGTAAGCTGGAACAAGGTGTATGAAACAGAACATCCGAGTTATAACAACTTACATTTTCTGCCCATGTGAGGATAAGGCGAGTTACATTCATTCAAAACAGAAACTACACATCCTAACACAAACCTTTGCATTTATTTAAGAAGTTACATTGATTCATTCATTCAACTAGTTTCAGTGTATGTAATGATTGTTGCAATCCTAATTGTTTCAATCCTTTATGAATCCACTATAATGGTAGTTATCTTGGTATAATAACTGTTTTAACTAGAATGTTTCTACTTACTAACACACTGTTCAAGCCCAGGTGATCCACTTTGAGCATCTCCCAGTTCATAATACAAATCTACTGCATGTTGAAGCATATTGAAAGCATCCTGATTTAATGCATGTTTTGCAAACAACTTGCAAAGTTCAAAGAAGTAATCCACTTGTTTAATCTTCTGACATCTGTTTCCAGAGATTGTTCCTCGCCATTGCCTAGTAAGTTTTGGAATATCTCCTGTACCGCCCATCTGTGTAATGTTACTAATGTTACCAAGGCTAAACTTAGTGCACTATGTACACACACAGAGCATAAACCATTTTAAGAGCAGTAATATTAAAGGACTATTAGGACTGCATACAAATTGTGTACATAATTGTTTAATTTAGACACACTTTGTTTCAGCCTTAACTGGGATATTTTATAAATCTTTTCTTGAGCAAGTACTCCTGCTGTTTGGTGACTTTCATTGCATCATAATTGACCTAAATACACAGCAAACAAACATCAAGTTTAACTAATGGTGTATTAAAGGGATCCTTCTTTTATTCAAATAATAATAAATAAGAGACTATTTTAATTTGTTTACATTATATAGTAGTACTTGGTGTATCTTGTTTAAAACATAACTCTTTGGTTAGCTAGTACCTGTTAAGGTAAATTATACAATTATACAAAATATTACCATTTTGTTGCACAAAGCATGTTTAATTTTCACCAGGATGATTTCTCTTCTACATTGTGTTAAATTCTTGGTGTCACGGATTAACTTTAGTGCTTCTTTAAATTGACCAGCGTGGATGTAAGTGTCGATTTTCTCTGTTATTATTTTTGTAACAAATTTAGATTTATTAACTAAAAATATTTGCATCTTACCGGTAATTTCACTGCCATGTGCTGTATTTGAATCCGATTGATATGGGTGTTCATCTTATCAATGCAATAAAGAAAAATTATATTAATAAGTAGGCCTATACCTACCTTTATGTAACTTACCTTCAGTTTTTGAACCAGTTGCGTAACCTGAATCCAATTTCTAAGAATTGAATGGGGGTTTGAAAACTCACTAATCATTAGTGACTATGATGACAATGAAGAAATTTTAGTAAAATCACTAAATTAAATGTAACTTTACTAACTTATTATTTTTTTATACCACATATCATTTTTTTATACCACTAAAGTAATTTTTTATACCACAAATTGTGCAAGATAGAAATGCTTAAGAAGAGATGCATGTTTCACTGGAACTTGTTTTCCAATAGATGTTGAATCATTGGTCACTTTATTGCATAGTTCAATCAACATATCTTCCAAGTGTACATTTCCCCCTATTATTGGCAATGTGTTTTAACTTAGGCTAAATAAATAAAAAAAAAAACACCTAGGCTAAATAAAAAAAAAAAAACACCAACCTAAATTTATTTCTCTTTGCAAGATTTCAGCAAGCTTAGGTGTATAGACACCCACTTTAGAAGCATGACCTGTAAATGAGGGTATAACTTTTTTTGTAAAAGTTCTCTGCCAACGGGAAAAGACCAACATTTTAACAATTTTGTGACTAAACAGTCAAAAGAACAAAAGAATGTTCTTACCATTTGAGCAAGAATACGCAAGTAACCAATCAGAAGCGTCTGTGCATGTTGGAGTTGTAAAAGTCTTAACACGATAGTCACTCTGCAATAGTTTTAAGTTAATACTTGGTTCACAACCTATGAATTTACACGGGTTTTTCACATTTGTGTATAATTAACCAACAGTATACTATATACATTTTGATAGTGTTAGTGCATTAAAAACAAACAACAAAAACTTACATGTCGACTTAAACTCTTTTCAATTTCCGTACTTGTTCCCTGACATGCCTAATAATTAGATGTTTATTATAATTTGTTAAATAAATAAATCTGGACTTACTTTTTGTATTTAAATATGCTGCTGTAAACCTCACTGTTAAAATAATTTAAATATACTTACATCAACAACAAAAAATTTGGGCTTGTTTGTAAGTTGACTGCAGTCGTGAAAAAATGGCTCCATGATGTGATGTCGAACACTAACACATTTGCCATCAACACCAAGAATTTGTTGTTCTTTATCTCCATGAGAGATAACATAGACCCACAAACAGAACCGATTTTTCAACTCATTTTTCTTTATTTCTTCCATTAGCTAATAATTTAATTAAAGCATGGCCTTGTTATTATAAAATTGAGAGAAAAGTGTACAATTTATTTTTCAATAAGTGTTTAATTTATTTAAGACAAAAGTTAATAAAATGCCCACATTAACTTAAATTAAAATATTTCATATAAATGTTAAAATGACAATAACTTACATCAATAATCTCTCGTGCTGTTAGATTTTCCTTTATTATTCCGTCAAAATCCAGTTTAGCAACCGCATCTAGTATTGCATCAGCATCCTTTTGTGAGTCTTTGACTAACCCTGGAAATAAGTTCCAACCTTTAACTAGGGATGCACCATATGGGATTTGGAATCCATGAGATTAGAATGCTTTTTTTTTCGAATTTACTAACGATTACGGGATTCTGTATTCTGTTTAATGACGTCATCAAACGTCATCTCTAACTTTTTAATATTCTATAGCTCATGATCCAACAAGGCTACTATTAAAGGGGCAGTAAACTGATTTATGTGAATAAAAACATTTTTTTGATTAAAAAAGGATTAGAAGTTCTAGATTCAAATAAAGTATTCTAGGATATCCTAGAGTTGGCGGAATCAGGCGGTGCAGGTGGTTCCTTAAGTCACCAGCTGTACTCGGCTGGAACCCTGCTGACTTCAGGTGTCCCGAGCTCTGTACCCGCACCTCGCTTAACTGTATTTGATTTTTTCATTCTTTTTTATGTATGGTTGATAATTTGGAAAGACAACCCATTAGTGACCACTGGGTTGGAGCAATTGTTGTTAAGTGTCTTGCCCAAGGACACATACGACCACAATGGTAGCAGCGTCGAGCCTCGAACCCATTACCTCTGGGTTACAGGCAGGTGCACTTACCACTATGCCTGGGCGTTTGTAATGATTGTGCCATAAAGAATTTTGTGGTCCAAATTGTCAGGCATATAAAAAAATTGATCACACAAGGAGTTTTAGACTTTGTAAGAATGATTGTAGGTGCAAAATTCGTTTTACAACAACTGCGAATGTAAGTTAGTTACATAACTCATATATCAAAAAAGAATCCATACCTGTGTGCCGATAATTAAAATTGTGAATTAGCAGAAATAATCCTTTTTCCCCAGAACGCCTTGTATAATATTGTAGATTTTCTGCTTCTTTATTCATATTTGTTCAATGCATGTTCTTATGAAAGCAAAGTAGGCAAACTTTGTGTCCACCTATCTATCTAAAAAAAAAATAAAAAAAATTATGTGGTGGAAAGAGTTGAAGTTATAAATAAAAACAAATATATTAAATAAAATAATAGAAAACTATTTGCCTGCAAACTGGTTTCCAAACTCATCTCTTTATTATAAGTTCCTTATACGCAAACGTTTGTCTTTGTCTGTGGTCCTGTGGATAAAGGTTCCATATTTGGATGCTTCCTTCACGGTTGGTGATTTGATATGTACAACAGTGTGGTATAACACATAACGCGACTTGTTTGGAATTCAATCAAATATTTTCGGGATTTCATCTTATAACTCAAAATTTAAGATGAAAACCAGTGTGTTTTTTTGCGTTTTCTTATAATCTTTTAAACATAACAAACGCTGAAGTTTCAAAACAAACGCTGAAGAACTGTTTTTCGTCCCTGGGGATTTCCCTAAAAAATCAATTTTAGTGGTAAAAAAGTTAAAAGTATTTGCGAAACAAAAATACAGTATTTTAATGTTACAAACGATACAATGTTGATATTGAAGCAGTGTAACCAAGTTTTAGTAGTAACGAAGGTTTTTTCCCTTGTATTTGCATATTAGAAGTAAATTTGTTGTAATAACTTAGATAAACAAAAATTATTTCACAATAACTGCGTTTCACTGTCGTTTATTGTATTTGATGATAAAACTTAAATTTGAAAAATCGTTTTAATATTTGTCCCGAATCCCAGGTTGATGTTGTGCGGAATGACACTATTTTTGGGAATAAGCGGGTGAATATGATTGCGGTCACGCTTGAGTGATGTATGATTGTGTGCGCTTTGTGTATAGCACAGTGAATGTATGTGTAGCTTGTATTTACTATTTTCAACGTTTTTGCCGTAAAAGTAAGGAATTTTTAAAATTAATAGATACTAAACAGAAGTGCAAGATATTAACAATCTACTAATCGTGAAGGTAAGAGCTATCCTTGTCTATAAAGTCGTATTTTTAGCTGTGAAAGTAGTGCAGTGGGTGTGTCTACGCGGCGCAATCGGTACATGCAATCACAAAATGGAGTCGCGCGCTGGCGTTGCGCTCACCCTCACACAACAAGTATAATCTTTGCTGGGTTTAGTTTTCAAATGGTTTCGCGACTTTCAAAACACGGTTAGCAACAACGCAAACTTGTATCAATAACCAAACACTAAACAACATATCCTAACATTTGACCGTTTTTTATTGTTTTAATAATCAAATTCAATGAGACATTTACCGCATAACGTGTATTCTATTTTAAAATAAAATAGTTTTACATGTATAAATTATAACGCATTACAATAACATACATATACTAAAAATCAATAAACATTTATAAAAAATAAATACAATGCCATCCTCTCATTACAATATTTTTCCAAAAAATATTCAACATAAAATGTAAAAACAGTTAACACTTTAAAAAAATAATAATAATTTGTTTTGCCCATCTTTCCCATTATAGTAGCCACAATAGATAATACAATAGTAACTAAATAGCAATATTTTGAATCATAGATATTAACATCCAATGATGGAATCTACAAAATATTGGCTTCCATCCTCAAGTGAAGGGACTCACAATATTCCAATTGAAGTCAATAACTCTAAACCTAAAGATTCAGACATCACCGTAATCAGTCAAACTTCAATGGTGAACTTTGCGAATATATTTGCTGGAGCTACAGCAGCAGTTGCTAGCAGTGGAGCTGCTGAATCTGGTTCAATGGTGGGTTGATATTGTTTGTCTTGTGTAGAGCACTCTATTCTAGGGGTAAACGTAAAGTAACACAGCATGTCTGGGAAGCAGGCCAGGTTTGCCCATTTCCTTAGCACCAAAAATCCTTTATTCAATTACAATATGCAGGGGATAGGTTCACACTATTATAAAATAAATTTCCGTTCATAACTTACAATGTAAGACATTTCAGAATAAGCGTGACTACCCTGCCAGCCAAGCTGTTACTAGATCATTCCTATATCTTATCCTTAATTTTTAGTATATTGTAACACAAGTACTGTTTACCTTAAGCGCGTTTTAATGACTCTCCCTTCTCTTCCCTGTTTTAATTGATCTGACCTTTAGCCACAGCATTCAAAGAGATGAACTAACTTTACGTTATATCCTGTTACTAGATCTTTTACTCATATCTATTCCCTAATTTTTAATTTATACTAATTTGTATCAGGTTTAGCAGCCTCACTTTTATTTTACTCTAATAGTGTTAACCCATAGTGTTTTTAACGACTCTTCTTTTACTGCTAAATCTCAATTTATGTTTACGTTATATTTTCCAGAACGGCAACAATGCCAAGAACTTCATGGTTGGCCAAGGGGTCCCTTCATTGAACCAAATATCCATACCATCAGCCAACCAGTTGTCCAAGCGTGGAACTGTCTTCTCCGGTACATTACCAGGCATGGGAACCATCAATAACATAGGGATGGTGAATTCTAATGTTATCATTTCAACCACTACACCACAGATAGATAGTAAGTTGGTTTATTTTTATTTACAAATAATAAGACTTGACTGGCATCGTTTAAAGTGAAAATCTTAAACACATTTTACAGTGTTATCACACTTGTTTGATTATCAATATTTTCCTAAACAAAATAGCCTTATTTTAGTTTCTGTAATGTTTATTTTAGCTTTTTAGAAATTTTATATATTATATATACACCTATATTTTACCATTTTAAACTGAAGTCAACACTAATAAAGTTATAATATATTAATGTTTATGACATTGACACTTACATTATGACATCACAGATAACATACAATGTGGATCATCAGTACAATCCATGTACACTTCATCTGCACCAATGTCAATCACTATAAGGAAGGACTTTATTGAACAGGCTGCTGCTGAAAGTGGTGTTACTATGATACAACACTCAATTCCCACCATTATGACACCAATATATGCAACACAGCAACAACAGCAGCAGCAACAGGGTAAGTTTACTAAGTTACGTATGTATAAACTGGTACTGCTAGGCATGGTATAAAAAAATTCAAGCTTTTATGGTCTTTTGTGGACCAACATTTTAATGTCCCAGTCTGGTTCTATTCTATATGTGAGGTTCCATGGTGAGACATGTCATGGGACTTGGGAATTTAGCCAGAGTTGCCACATTACCCAAATTCACATACTCTGTTCGAGGCCCTGACTACTGATCTTCTTTATATTGGTATCGTATATGAATAAAAAAATGCAAGGTAATTTTTTCTGAAAATGTTAACTTTCAAAACAGTATTTTTTTGCTTTATTTTGATTTGTTAAATGTTTAGGTGAAAGGTCAATGACACGAAGTGTTATGAGCGTTCCAATAAATCAAGTCCAAGCTTCTATTTCAACTGAGATTGAGGGGGAAATGACGCACAAGTGTAGTATGTATTATATATATTTAGATATGATGTTGCTTAACAATCTGTAGGTAGTAGGTACCACACCATTGACAACAGATCTTTTTCTTAAATCCATAATTTTATTTAGTAAAACGTAAACCGACTTTAACAATTTGTGAGTAACTGTATAAAAAAATAATAATTTAAAATGAATTCTTATATATTATATATATATATATATATATATATATATAATAATAAAAGCCTAACACGCACAAAAGATAAAAAAAGGGGAAAATAGTTAAAACTTGAAGTAAAGCTGTTGCTTTGCCTTGGTTACCGATATATCTAAGAAACTATAGTGTATTAAAAACCCAGTTTTTAAGTAAATATGCTGAGTTAAAATATATTAACAGATGAATGCAACGAAGTGTTTGGAAGTGCTGGTAAACTTAGTTTCCACAACTTTAAATGTCACGCCGAGTTGCATGCACGTCCATACAAGTGTTCAGCTTGCCCAGAAAGTTTCTTAGCCCCTCATCATTTACAGGTGATTAGTTGTGTGCTTGTTAATGTGTTTTTACCTTAGGAAAAACGACTGGCTTCAACATCTGGTGGGGCTCATGTGGTAGCACACTGGTCCCTGGGTGTCAGGTAATGGGCTAACTCTGACCTAAATTTTGTGTGTACGGTCTCACTTAACGTGTGAAAAAGAATGCATGTAGACTGTTGTATGTTAAATATTAAATAAATCTTTCGTATTTTCTCAGGACCACATGAAAGCTGTACACTTACATAATGAGAATCAAAATTCTTCTGTTGTGTTTACATGTAGTGACTGCCAAGCTTGTTTTATGAATGGTGGACAGCTTAATTATCATATATACATGGCACATACTGTACAAGGACCAAGAGCAATACACCATAAGTAAGTTGTGTTTATTTTTGCTATTTTTTAACAACGAGATTTATCAATTTTTCATAGGGTTTCTATTCAAATTTTGCCCCTACTTTACCTCTCTTGTATTGGCTACCTGTTTTATATGTTGACTTACTTATTTTTATACTGCCAGTCTGGCACTAAAATACAGTAGGGTGGGGGAAGATGGGACACCTTTTAACTCTATTTTCTCCTCCCGTTTAGTAGTAAACAAAGAACCTTTAAAATATCATAAAACTATATCCTCACGACTTCCATAGACCGTTGTTAAAATTATTAAAAACACGAACAGGATATTTGTATATTGTGTGCTAAAGGTGTCCCATCTTCCCCCACCCTACTATATAAATAAACGTTAACAAAATATTGGCCTTTACATTATTTTAATCATACCAGAACTTAGTAAATTAAGACGTCATTCAACCATTGAACAAAAAGTATACTATAGTCAGTTGAACAGTTCTGGATTTATCAGATAGGCTACCTTAGTTATAAACCGGCAATAAATTTTAGCGAAGGTGACCTGGTATTTCTGGTGTGCCAATCTTTTCTTGGTTATGTCATGTCAGAATTCTGGCTGTGTCATGAAAAATATCTCACTGATGAAAAAGAATGGCCAAATTCTGTGTAAGTGTGTGATAAAGCCAAGCTGCATTTACAGATAGCTGAAATATTAGGGCATTACTGAGGGTCTTAGATTAGTAGGTTAGGAAAAGCATGCTGTTTTAATATTGAAGCTTATGAAGAAGTTCAGAAAAATAGTTCTAGTACAAAAGGTCAGACTTGGAAAACATTATATGGAACAACTAGATCAAAAATTGTAAATAAATACCAGTAACAGTAAGCATTAGGTGCAATTACAGTCAAAGCCATTAATAACAACTGTTAGAATGTAAGTTTTAATAAAAATACTCAAATGATTCTGTTGAAGTTGTTTGCCCACTATGTTTGTTCTATTATTCACAAATCTCACCCTATATATAACTCTATTATCACCTAACCATTATTATTCACAGATGTTTAGAATGTGGGAAAAATTTCATGAAATCAAGTCTTCTATCGTCTCATATGAGGAACGTGCATGGTGTGAATGCTATGGCTGTGCAATCTAATACTTCTGTCTCTGTGCCTACTACTGTGCAAAACACTGATGCGGCGAAACCTTTTGCTTGCGTTGAATGTGATAAGAGCTTCAAAACCAACCCTTACTTGAAGCAGCATGTGTTAGCTGTGCATGTAAGTTGGTGTGATGATTGATTAGACTGTAGAACTGAGGCAGTAATTATAAACACCTTTTCTTGGTGACACAATCATTAAACGAAATACGTAACATTAATTTTTTAAACATTTCACACAAGTATTTATTAACATACAGTGAAAAAATCTATAAAGAGCAGATAAAAGTGTTTCTGAACCTGTACATTGAGCTGGGGTGACACCCTATACCAGACACCCATAACGTTATACCTTGAGCCTAAATTTTTAAATTTTTGGTTTATGTATGGCTGACAATTTGGACAACTTTTTATTCTGTACTTCGTTGGGCGCAATTGTTGTTCAGTGTGTCACAAGGACACATATGTCTATAATGGTAACTTGACAAGCCTTATTTTAAATCCGTAACCTCTAGTTTGTGCTACGGCATCAGACTGTATTGCATAAAGTATGTGATAAGCCTAGACCTTTTATTTTACACCAACTTTTTTGTAGAACAAGCCCAACAAATGCGAGCAGTGTGGAAAAGGTTTTGGTCGTCGAAGTGATTTAAACCGCCATCTTAGAAGCGTTCACATGCGAGAACGGAACCATTCGTGTTCTAAATGTGGATGGACATTCGCAGAGGCTGGCAACCTTAAGCACCATATACAGGTAGAAATATATGAGTGTGGGTCGTATGAGTTACTAGGTAAAATTATGGTTTTTCAACAATTCAAAAGTCTGATAAAACATGTTTATTTTTATTGATTACAGTAACATAAATCAAAGAGCTGTTTCTCCTTTTATTCTAGAAAATTATTAATATACTAATGTTTTAATGGTTTACTTCCAATAATGTGTTGATTAACTTTTTCCTTGTTCTCAGGCCGTCCATACGAAAGAAAAGAACTTTCAATGTTTAATTTGCTCCAAGCAGTTTTCCATTTCATCTTATCTTAAAACTCACATGATACGAGTGCATGGTGTGGATGAAAGTACTAAGAATGCAGGTATTTCCTATGCTTTATTATTTAAGTATTCTTCAAGACTTTGTCAAATTGGCTACATATTACTGGGGTGGTCAAATTGGCTACACATTATATAGTAGGGTGGGGAAAGATGGGACACCTTTTGATTTTGTTTTTTTTCTTCCATTTGGTAATAAACAAAAAACATCAAAAAGTTATATAACCGTATCCTGACGACTCCCATAGGCCATTGTTAAATGTTTAAAACAAGGTCAGGATATTTGGTTATTATGTGCTTAGGGTGTCCTGTCTGGATGTCTTCCCCACCATACTATATTTCCCCCCATCCCAAACAACCTTGGATGAGGTCCTTTAGCAAGGCATATCATGAAACTTAGAATTTCAGCCAGTCTGGGTCAATTGACCCTCACTCTTACATTAACGATATTTTTCCACCAGTCCAAACAGCATTAGCGATCCAAAACCACAACCATTTCAACCTTCAGCAACCAACAAGCACAGTTGTTGTACCTGTAGCACAAGTCAACCGATGTTTTGAGTGCGGGCAAATGTTTGAAAATGCAGCCATGTTGCAGGTATGTCTTGTCTCCTTGCAAGATACAAAACACCAATCGCTTTAATCCAGCTGTCTCTTATTGGGTAATTATCAGCTATACATTAAATTAACTAGGAAAAACTAAAATATATTCAACCACAAAGTAATATATGTGGTAACTCTTAAGTAGGCACGAGGTGTATGAAACAGAACTCCTGTGTTAAAAAGACTGTCACTGTCCGCCACACGAGGATAAACGGGTGCCTTCTATTCATTAGTAATAGAACTACTCAGAAAAAATTTAAAAATTGCCTTAACTTTATGCATTATATCCACAGCACCATGT